>NC_142677.1:20084137-20229137 GCF_964200805.1 Pocillopora damicornis
TAACTACATTCTAATTGATTACAACTCGACAAAGATTTGAGGCATAATTGTGAAAGGAGAATAAACCGCGCTTTGTGTTTATTTTGATTTTAATTTATTTCTTCGAAGAAATTAAGAGGTTATCGCGCAAATGCTTAATAACTGGAACATGTTTTGTAAAGAGCACTTAAAATACATTAAATCATGGTTATTTCAAAAAACAGAAGTACAAAATTTCAGATTTACGCATCAGGTAGTCCTGAAAGAAGGTTTAGTTTGACAAGCGCATTTTTTAATACTTTTTGTTTAAATTTTGTAGTAAGTGTGTTTTAATTCCAAAAAGTTCTCGCCTTCTTAACAAGCCGGCAAGTTACGGTAATACCGACTGCTCATCAAACAAAAGCACACCAGATATTGAACAATAATCACCGGCTTGACACATAATGAACATTTACGCGTTCGAAAACAGTATTATAAAGAAACTTATGACTATGCTATAGTCATTATTGATGCACGCTAAAAATACCCCAGGTTCCGTTTAAGGAAAAAATGGAGGTCTTTATCTTCTGTCTGAAGGCGGAATATTCCCTAGAAGTTTTCTAATCAAGAGTTCTCGTAAGATGCATTTTGGAGAAAGTGTCACTGAAAAAAAAATGCGCTCATGTTCAAATAACAATCTGTAAAGCACAGACCGCGACGTAAATTCTGTCGTGAGAATTGTTTTTGTGTTTGTCGAGCTTCACTCTTATGCATACAAAATTCACCCAGTTTTGTTCATTTTGGTTGTCAACAGAACCATTTCCGCTCATAAGTCAAACAACAGACAGTGTTTGGACACATTTAATTTCCGTGACCTGGATTTGATTTAACAAAGAAAAAAGAAGACAACTTCAGTACAACAGGCCATAGACGTATATGCATTCAGGCTGCTCTGTTAAACAAAGCATTTCCTGTGTCTTGAACTTAATATCCATTTTTATTCACTCGACGACGAAGCCATCATTCTTTCTATTTTACGTCTCTGCACAAACTTCCAACATCGCTGATTGCAAAGGCATACAAAAGGGGTTGTCGATGGTTTGATGAGCGCCAATGTTCCTCTTTCACAATAATGCGCGAGGTGGCCTGGAGCTCAGCTCGCTGGACACCAGATCGGGAGGTCCTGGTTCCAGTCTTTGAAAGGTCATTTGAGTTGTTGAGCAGGGCTCTTTCTCACCCTCTTTTGTTCAAGGTACCAGCAATCTATCTAGGGAACTCGTTGGAATTCTATCGACCACGTGGGATAGAACTCCAAACCCCTCCTGGCGAATGGAGCTACAATATTCCTCACTGCAGCATGTCTCGCTAGATAGCAAGTTCGTCCCTACCATTTCGCCCCGTTTACGATGAGATCGCCCCATCCAATAGAACGACTTCAACCCGACTTTACCAGTGCACCAGAGAAGCTCTAGCAGCAATAAACCACCAGATCTGTAAGATCTTTACCTTCATTCGACGTAGACTTGACGAATATACGGTCTTCACCATAGACATGACTTGTTCCTCCTAATTGAAGAACCAAATCCAAGAGATTTGCGTATGCTTAGTTTCTAGCCAAAGCTTGTCTGTTTAAACTTAAGGGAAAGTCAGCAGAAATGATCTTCCTTACATACCAGCAAAAAAAGAAAAAAAATGGGAAAAGAAACTGAAGAAGTCGATCCTAATTTGATTCTTTATGGACAAGTCTGAGTTGTAAGGAAGAGCGATTAACATGAACGGTTTCCATTATTTCATGGAATAAAAAGCAAGCAATGATTAAAATTCCCTTTGGAAAAAGATTGGTCACAGTTCTTGATGATACCACACCCAGAGAGGACGATGGTCAGGCAACGATTCGGTAGAAAGAGAGGATACGGCTAATTAATCTGCTAAAAGTACCGTGTGAAAATGAAAAAGCATCGTGTACAACAAAAAATAAAAATGGATAAGATGAAAAAAGTGCCAGTGAAGATATAGAACAAAAAAAATTGGACCTTTTAAACATGCCATCTGAAAGTTACAAAACAACGGTCGAGAGTGATGGCGATTTTTCAGGATAATAAGTGCATGACAAAGCTCAACCAGGTGACGAGTTTCAGACTAAGAAAGGGTTCATCTGTTACACTTGGTTTTGCTTTTTTGCTTTTTTATCAAAGGAGATCGCATTTTACAGAGAAAGGGTTTTTAATAAAGGCATTAGTGTCCTGTGCAGAGATAATGCCGGAGAAAAAAGATCTTTTCAGATGATAGAATACAAGATACCAAACAAAAAAGAGGAATCGCAAAAAAATAATATTGATAATGCAGACTCTTTGGGCCTGCTTCTCTCACTTTTTCACCCCTGAATCGATGACCTGGAAGTAATTAAGTAATAGTAAAGTATGTTTAAACTTGTTTAGGGATGGATTTCTTTTTTTTTGCCACCCAAAACTCCTACGAACATCGAATGGTGGCGTGATTTGTAAGAACTCATTCGTTCGATTTACTGGTCGCAATTCATTGACAAATCTTCATCATCACCATCCCTATCGAAGCGAGTCACCCCACAGGAATTCGCTGAGCCAGTATATGCGGTCGATATGTATGTCAGTCAGTCCACAATGGTGCCAATAGGCTGAAAATCGGATTAATACCCACGGGATATCATGAACCTGCGAGACTGAAAAACCACACGAAAAGCATGCTTTCTTCTAAGTCAAACGCAATAACTTCAGCGCAGTTGTTGGGTCTTAATTAACCCTTGATATTGAGTAATTTCCATAGAAAATAAGCTGCCAAACAAGGATCTGGATCAAGCGGAATTGTGTCAAATATTAACGGCTTAAAACCAGTGCTGTCGGTGAACGAAAACTGAAAAAACAGAAAAAAAGGGGAACGCGGTAAAAAGTTGTCCGTGAAAGTCAATCTCCTCTAAGATACTCTATTCTCATGGTCTTCCATGATAAGTTCTTGAAATATTTTGCTGCAAAGAATAAAATTCCTGTGATGATTATAAAAGCTGTGGCTTTAACAACAGTCTACATTCACAAATTAGTTTTCTCCACATACCCCACCTGGAGTAGGTAAAGAAAAAGAATACAGCATTCCTTTTTTGATAAACATACCCCCATCGAACTAAATTGCTAATATAAATATTTGAATGACATATCTTGCCAATGGACGTCATGCCATGCATGATAAGGACTGTACAACAGAGAAAACTACGTTTAAAAAAAACCTGAGTTGAGGTCTTCAAATATTTCATGATAAATTTACACTTTCCAAAATCCTCTTAAAAAGATCGAAGAGGAAAAAGAGTCAAATAATCGCAACAGACAGTAAAAGTTGAGTGAAAAGATATCAAGTTGTTTCTTTTGCGGCAATAGCGGAATAGTTGAAAGGGATTATAAAATTATTCTTTTTTCTTTCTGTTTTGCTGGAACAAGGATAACGGCCTGTATTGAAGAAAAACTTTATCATTGAAATTGAATACCGGGTACCAAGAGAAAAAAATGTCCCATTACCTTTTCCTTGGTTGAGAATTTATTCCTTAGTCTAACAGTAGACCAACAATACAAAGACGTCCCCTGATTGTAATCCTGAGGTAATCTCGACTTTACAGAGCCTTTTCTCAATTATCGCATGATTATAAGAAGCTGAAGAATGGTAACTAATCTACACTGCAGGAACATATACAACAAGGTTGTTAACGGGAATGAGTAGAAATATCTCGCCTTTTCCCCTCAGTGTGGTTCCTAGCCCGGGCCCATCACCGAGAATTCTCCCTTGGCATTCTTCTTGAAAGTTCTCCGTTCCCTGCATGTGCATATTGGCCGAAAGCATAATATAAGTGACTGTGGCTTGCCTGAATGTACTGGCCCCGGACGGAGCTCAAAGTTGGCAGACAACTCGATTCTGAATCGGTTTCGCACTAACAATTAAGGTAACGCGACCCACTGCTCAACTTATTTCCTAAAGAAACACAACTAAGAATTGGGGGGAGGATTACTTTCTGGCCAGCAAGAAGGGCACTAACACATGTTTCATTATTTCCTACTCTTTCGTGGGATCGGAACAGGAACAAAAAATTGCCTTACATACCAGGGAGCTCGAATTATTTGGTAAAGGGAAGGAAAACTCCGCTGTAGGCAAATTGACTTTCAAGTTCCAATAGGCAGTAGAGGTTCAGTAGTATGTTCAAACGCCCCATTTGGATTGTAGGATTTTGTAAAGACGGAAAGCTTTCATCTTCATTCGTTGTATTCTAGTTTTCAAACGAGAATAGCTGAGTATCATCCGTCCTTTGTTCTTTACATAAACTTTTTCCATGAGCCTCTCACTTAGAAAAAAAAAGCCTTAACGTTACATCAAACTTGATAGAACCGATTGCAAAAGACGGTCATTAAACATTGAGGCTATAAAATACGAATTGTTGCAAATCTGCCTGTGACGTCATATTTGCCTTGGATATGGATATGGATGTTAGAAGCCCCAAAAGGTTTGAGATCAAAAGGCTTTAATTTTAAGGCGAATGAATAGCTGGAATCCCCGATGATTCTGAGGATCAGCAAAGGCTTCGAATTTTTACCTTCAATCTGGACAGAACGCGTATACCCTATTTCAAGATGCCGTGAGACATTATCCAAAAATTATCAAAAGTCATGCGATATTTTGTTTATACGTTAAATGTATTTATTTCTTTTCATTCCCGCTATTATGAAAAAATTAAAATGAACTTTATTTTGTTTAATTCGCATCAATTTTTTTATCTATTATTAGTGCGCTCTGATAACCTTTGCTATAAATATTGCAATGATTGCAAGAATAGATGAGTTTAATCTTTTTATGTTAAATTATGTCAATGTTTAGCATATGCTAAAACAATTATTCACCTCCACTTCGGCGAATGGTTGTCGAGTATCACATTTTTTTTATTATTATTACTATTTTATGCTAATTGCATCAGCTGTGTTCGCACGAGTAAAGTTTGTTTCCTTTGTTAGTTCCAACCAATCAAAGATCACATTGGCGATTCATTTATGGAAATTGCGTCATCCCAGGTTAAAAATAATATTATATAAACAACAACGAGCGCCATCGTGTCCAAACGCTAATCTTCACCTCGACTAGCTTCCTTTCTGCCTAAAAACTCAGCGTAATTTCTGATCTTGACTTGAAGCTATGGAATATTTTGACGAGTACGACCATTACAACTTCGATCCTGTGGCAAATGCTGTGAGTACTTCGCGAAAGGGAAGGACAAAACGCGAAGCAAATTTGAACACGAACCGACCAAATCCTGGAGGACACGAGCGAAAGGTAACGGAAAAACTAAGGAATACTGAAAAGAACAGGAATGTTGTAAAGGGACCAAGATCCAAATAGAAGCAACTACAAGACGAACAAACTAATCACGAAAATGTCCACAAGCAAGGACCACGCTATATTGGAACATGGCCTATGATATTCGGAAACGAATCGAGTTTTGTCTGCCAATGGACATGAGGTTTGCTGCTTGTTGTCGATAGCAGAGTTATACCCGTGAAAAAATTATTGCTACTGGGGTAGTGGTTAACTTATTTCTTAAATCAAGCTATAAGAATTGTTTTCATACGACTGTGATGGAGAGGTAAATATAGACAACAGCCTCAACAAGTAGGACTACTACAAATGCCGTTTCGGATTATTGTTTTGCTGCTTGACTGATGTTCCCAGCTCTAGAGCTGCCGAAACTTATCCCTCTAATGTACATCAACATCTACATTTCTTAAGTTGGTAAAATCTGTTCAGACATCACACCAACTAATGTAATGAGAGGACGTGCAATGAAAACGAAAACATAAATAATTTGAAATTAATATCTCGAGTGATGTTATATTGTGCGGATGCCAGACCCTAAGGGCGGTAAATTAACGCAGTTTCATCCTCAAAACATCAGCGAATGCTAAACCTCTAGGCATCGAAAACGGATCTTCCTTTTGATGCAAGTTTAATGCATTATTGTGGAAAACGAAAATGAAAATGTTGAGTCATCTTGCATACTTTCTAATCACGGAAGGGTCACGAGCTCAATTTTAATCCCTACCACATAAGTCATAAGAATATCAAGTAACGCTAAATCAAATCACTTTTAAGTATCTCCTACGAAGTGGCGTGAGTTTTATTTCCACCCTTTGCGTTCTCTCGCGGGACATTTATCTCTAAGACAACTAGTTAATCCCGGTTCCCTACAAAAAGCGTTGCGTGACATATGACACCCCTCTCCCCAGTCCCGCCCGTGATCCGCCAGGAATCTTAACGAGACTCCCAGACGCACGACGCACTTGATAATTTACCGTCACTACACCAAATTTACCTTCACTAAAAATCTTTTACCGACACCACACATCATTTACCATCCCTGAACACTATCTATCGTCATTAGACTATATTTGCTGTTATTGAAAATTTTTTACCGTTCCAAGACACCATTTGCCATCATCCGAGCTTCCAGAATTTATTTAATCCCAACGTCATAAGCTACCGTTCTAAAATTTCCTATAACGTGACTGAACATCATTCCACAGTAAACATCGAAGCGCATCGTTCATCGTCTCTACACATGTTCATGCATCGTCATCCTTCCTTTTCGGCGAAGTCCGGTGCACGAGTCATAAGAAAATCGGACAGACGACAAAAACCAAAACAAATAGGGGCTAACGCGCTGTGTGGAACTCTGGGAGCAAGAAACACAAAAAGTAGTGACTACAAACGAAGCCCTATTTTTCGAGCGTGTTACTGCTAGTGAATGGCGCACTAGACACTCCTTGTTTCATTTTTTTCTCGCTTGTTATTTTTTTCCTCGCGCGACGGGTTTCGCCCAAAAAGAGGGATTGCTCGTAGTCTGTCGTACCACTACCTGTCATTTACTATCACTCGTTATTACCGGTGTCTCTAAACATCGTTTGCCGTAACCACAAGTCACTTGACGTCACTAAACATCATCTGTCGTCTCTCCATATCATTTAACGTTACTTCTCATCATTCACAGTCATGAGACATCATCGCCCTCATGCCAACGAACTGTCCCCTGACACAATCTCCCATTTCTACACAATATTGGCTGTCTCTCGACACTGTGAACGGTCGCTAAACTGTCCTTTTGTTAAAATTTTAGCATCGACCAGAGCCGTTCATTTATCCTCCTTGCATTGTACGCCACATTGCATTTTTATTGCAGTAGTCCACAACTTTACAACAGTGGCACATGCAGTCATAGACTGTCTTTTATTTACCAACGTGTTTAGTCAATTCTATTTCTTTAAGCCATGTCTGTAAAGGTTTTAAAAATCGCACATTGAAATAAGTACGAGACAAAGCGAAATCTATTCCTAAAGAATAATTCTCTGGTGACATCACAAATATCTATCGTATCATGGCAGAAACGTAAGTGCAAAAATCCCCCAAAATTAAATTTTCTCTCTTTATACAATTTATACTTCACTCTTCACAATTCATACAGTATCAATTACTTCTATATACTCTTAATTTGGTTATCTCCCTCAAAACGAGAAGTTTAAGACGAATCGAAAATCTCACCGCCAACGTTACACGACCTAAACGCTGTTGTGCAGCGCAAAGCTAGTCTTGTCGCCAATTTAGCGTCGGCAAGGCAACTTCGTCACACTTGAGGAAAAGGATAAGGAGTAATGTTTAGTGAGTCTGCACAAAGAAGATCCCCATAACATTATTCTGAAGACAGAGACAAACGAAATTGGGATTTTTGAAAACCTGGGGACAGGTCTGACTGACCAATCAGACAGTGCGTCACATAAATCTCTTGGTACTTATCTGTAATATTCAATAATTTTTTTACCGTAGCCTGATTATTGCAATTGAAAAGGTCAAAAAGCTTTTGATTAGACTTTTTCCAAGCCAGCATTGGGCTTCGGGGAGACTGATGAAGAATTTCCTTCGTGTCATGAGAAGACTTTGACCATAGTCTCCATGATTAAGTTCGTCTTATTTAGAGAGCTAATTTGCGGTAGGAAATTTCAACAATTCTACCCTCATCAAGTTCAACATAAAAGTGATGAAGTGTTTGATTGTCAGTTGGTTTGTTTTCTCTGAGTGACACATAATTATCATCAGAAAAAAAGAGGGAAGAAAAGGGAGAAAAACCCTTAATATAGCTAAATGGCTACAGCCACTTGATTGTAAATTGTGAAATTAGGAAATTTTAGAAAAAAAACATTGGACACGAAACAATCCAAATTTTGGTAAACAAGTCTTACATGCCTGATTTTAGAGCACATTGCTTTGTGTCGCTGTAGAGTGGCATTTCTTTACTGATGTTTTCTAAAGATTAGCGTTCATTCTGAGACTTCATCTCCTACATTCGTCCTAGCAAGACGTTCTTACCAAAAACTGCATCCATTAACACCAATCAAAGAGATTTAATTGTGTAACACTTAAAGATTCCGTGGACTGCTCCAGGGACCTGCTTATTAGTATCAATAAACGTCTCACATTCCCAGCACAACAGATTCTACAGCTATCCTTTTCGCTACGTCGATGGTGAAAACAGCTCTGAGCCTGTATCTTCCCCTTCGGAAGGAGTTTGTATCAAAGGTTCCAACCTCCCAACATTTAATCCTCCGGTTTGATGCGGCGAAAGCGTTGAAGCTAAAGATAACGACGACTGCGAACTAGATCTTGATGACAACTCGGAATTGTTTCCTCTGCTGTCCACTGTCGTTGAAAACGTCCCTGGTATTGTAGCTGGGTTGCGGTACTTCTTTGCTGATTCAGGAGAAGCACTGACTGGTTGCGCAGCCCCAGGATGCGACGGAAGGTACGGTGCTGAACGAGGCGATGAAGGGGGACTGCATAAATAGAAAAAAATTTTAAAAAGAATATATATATATATATATATTTATGATGATATCATTGCTCGCGCGCGATTGGTCTAAAGATATCACGTGACCGAATATCCCACGGATAGAACTGGGGGATATCCGAGAATATCACCCTAGTGATATTCCCCAATTTTCAAACCTTACGTTCACTACGACAAGTCTTCTTTTAAAATTTAATTCAAGACGAGAGAGTGTTTTGTGATTGGAACAGATGAGAGGGAACATTTGTTTCTTTAAAAAGTCGCACCACAGAACACACAAAAGAAAACATCCCACGCAGCAAAAAGGAAGCTATTCGTAAACATTTTTTCACGCGCATTGCAAAATATTTGAAGGATAACATACACAATAGCCTCAATTTTTCGCTAAAATATGCTCGTACTGTATATATTTCCTAGGACATTATTTATTCCACGAAGTTCACTTCAAAACTGGAATTAACGCCAAACTATTGAAAATCTCTCCTGACAGGCAGTTTTCCGCAGTTTTCTCGGGTCCGGGTTTTCGATCATCCTGTTCCTAACCCTCACCGTGAATTCTCAATGTCATCAATTACAAAAGGGAAGGAGATGGACGCTACAACAGACAGTCTTACCTCCGCTGCTCGGTAGTCTGGATTTTATTGGAATCTCTTTTTGAGTTTGTCATGTATACATCACCATTAGACAGTTCATTTGCTGGGTCCTCAACTCTTCCCAGCATGCTGTACCTAGATTTGAATGAACATTTTGGTTTAATGTTTACATACATTTTTATTTCTGATTCTGCTTAGCATCTAACCGGTTGAAAGCGGAGCACGAATTCTTTTCTACCAATGACGTACCGTAGCGAAGCGAACCCAGTGCAATCCCTCATTACTATTGACACTCGATTGAAAATCGAGTGTCAGTATGTCAATATGTCAATATGTCAGTACGTCAATGTCCTCAAGCTTACGTTACTGAATTGTCAGGGACCTTATGCAGACCACGACAGCGACGGTAACTAGAACGTGGCGAATAAAAAGATTTACTAAACCTAACCATGCTTCAAAAGTGTTCATTTTCTCTTAGCCTGTCTCCTGCAAAGAAACGTGATATCCCCAAATTTGCGGGGTCTGAAAACAAGTAACTGATGGCGAATTATTTTACGCTTCTCTTTGGGACTCAACGCTACTCATTTATGTTGAGCTGAAATTGACATGGGGCGCCGGTAACCCTTTAACTCCCATGAGTGACCAAGACAGACTTTCTCCTTACAATATCAACCAGATAAGTGATGAGAATAAAGAAAAATATCAATTTGGGGATAATTAGTTAATCCAATACTAAATTCTCTGAACTAACATTGTAAGAATTATGTGGTTGATAGTAAGGAGAGTTACAAATTTGATCTGGGAGTTAGAGGGTTAAAGACAGTAAACGCGTTCAGCCTTTCTAATCTCTAAATAAGAGTCTTTTTTTTTGTTTTTTTTTTTTTAGTTCGAAGTTTTCCTCAGCGATACCTTCCCGGGCTCGGTTGCTAAAAAGGCACTCGGTTAACGCTATCCAAAGGATAAATCGCTATCCAGCGGATAAGTGTTAGCAAAACCCACTGCGTTATCCACTCGATAGCGATGCGTTATCCAGCCTCCGAACCACTTGAGGTCGTGAATAACTAACCTCTGTCCTTCGTCTTCCTCCCAGGTATCCTCATCATCACTGGAATCATCAGGGGCCACATACAGAACCTCAAGTGTTATTTCACCATGTACAGTGGACAGCACTTTCACTGCCTCGCTATGCTTAGCTTCCTGAAGATCAATACCGTTCACGGCGAGTATGGCATCACCCACATATAAGCCCCCTGATCTGTCTACAGGGAGACCTTCGTGTATCTCTGACACAATAATTGGCACACCATGTTCTTTTCCACCCTAAAATGGAACCATTATCAACAGGTATTAACCCATTAACCCCTGAGAGTAACACGCATCTGATTTCTCCTTATAGTCACACTTACTGGATCAATATCAGTATCTGGGCAACTGCCCACCTACCCCTCCCCTAACCCAACATTAGCCCTAAATCAATTGACTGTTTGTTGAGTTAGGGGAGGGGTAGGTGGGCAGTTGCCCAGATACTGATATTGATCCCACTTGCTTATCCACACCCCTGAATCAAACAATAAGGTCATAAGAAAAAAGGAAATGATAACCAACTAAAGAAGCTCTTGCATGTAATTGTTAAGGAAACACTCTCTGTCATCACATAAGGAGATGTAAAGAGAACAGTACGGAGAATATGCATAATGATGTTAGGGTGAAAATGTTGCAATCACATTTTCAGAATCTCTGGTTTCTGGTTAATGGAACATCACTGCTCCAAATTTTATGAAATGGAACTTGACCATTTCACTGGCAGCAGTGATTCAAAAGAGAAGTCCCCCTTTACAATGTCAATTCATTTCAGGTAGAGAGGTGTTAAAGAAAAATGTATTCATAATGTTTGATCTAAAACCAAATTCTCTGAGTGAAGATTAAAAGAAATAATTTGTAGACAGTGAGGAGAGTTGATGTTGATGGCAATGAAAAGGTTAAGTTGTAGCCTAAATTTTGAAACTGTTTAGAAGGCATTGACAGGTGTGAAACAGCACTTGGTCAATTTATGCTCAACTCTGTTCTTTCATGTTGTTCAAACTAAACTCCTTCAATTGAGGAAAATCCACCACATGAAACAGTCTAAATAGTCTTTGACACTTTTAGAACAAAAAGATGAAGTCAAAGACTCATGTGCACTGTTTTCAGCTATAACTAACCACATGTATTAATGTGAGTAAGTGAACAAGTAACATCAATTTAATGAAAGAATTGTTGAGCAAGACAAAACTTCTATTACTTTTATTACTAGGTTTTGGTCTCCTAAGACCCAGTGGAAAAGTTTGCTTAGTTTAACCAGTTAAAATCCCTGAAATGTTTGAAAAACAACTTCTCCTTACAAAATCACTTAAACAGAATCAACAAACCTTTCTTGGTGTCCCACCCACTTATGCTGACTAATTTATGACAAAATATAAAGCAGTGAGAGGGAGGATTATTAGAATTAATAGTTGGATCTTGTCCTGGGAGCATAGGGGTCAGAAGCTTAGTTTTGAAAGTAAAAGAGTAGGAAATGATTCCACATACTCGTACATGAAACAAAATGAAAAGCCCCTTACGGTAATGGATATTCCAAGCCCTTCTGTTTTGCTTTTTTGAATCACTACAGTCCTGGGTTCACCAATTCCTCTCCTCTTTCTTGCTTTACTATCAGAATCATCTTCATCTTCTAAAGCTTGTGGTTCTGGAGGTGGTGGTGCTGGGGCCTTGTTATTGGGGTCCTTGCGGCCTCTGCATGCTCTGATCACAGTTTTGTGCCTGTGTAGGTGTATTTCTGCTTCAATTTGGTTCCAAAGTTGATCATGTTCACTTCCTCTCATGTCACGCCCAAGCAACTGAATTTGTTGTATTCTATGATATGAAAAGAACATAACTTCTGCTTTCTAATTATTTTCAATAATGCCTGTGAGTTAAAAGCATACTGAACTCCAGTTTAAATACTGATTAGTGGCACAGGGAATGATGTGGAATGCTTATCATGCACCAGGGCTTTCAACAACTTTTCCAATAGGCAGCTGTCAATGGCATAGTGGGCAGTTGAATCATGATGCAAAAACCAGCAACAAGAGCCTACTGGCAGGCTAAACAGACAGCAGTGAGAGATCTTACTGGCAGTCATGGACCATTGCTAAGCAACTTTTACTGAAACCCCTGCATGCACTGAAAATCGGTTCTTTGACTAGACAAGCACATTGTGCAGCATATCCTAGAAAGGTCTGTAATACAAGGCCAAGAGTACTGTACATAGCAAAATACCTATACTGATGCAAAATCTAAAACAGACTTTGTCCATTTTCTCATGGGTGAGCACAAGACAGCTTGAAAAAAGAAACCATTAGTTAATTTTTAGAGATCACTTGAAACACTTTTCAAAAAAAAAAAACCAAAAAAAAAAAGAAATACCAAGCAGGATACAGGCAAGTGGCCAAACAGGCAAGTGGCCAAAAGGCACAAGCAAATGTTAATTTTTCTCACCATCTATTCCTCCCAGGGCTTGCTTTTACTCATAATTTTCTTCCTAGTTTATCTCATTACCATTTTATGAGTTCAGTTAGAAAGCAAGGGTTAAAAAATTTCACATCAGGACAAGAATCAGTTCTGTTGAAATACTCTGCACTACACAAACATCACAAAGCCAGTGAAAATGCCAGCTCCTGGTGCCTCAGGGGATCACTGTTTTTGCCATGTATCTGTTTTCTATTTTGTTTTCAATGTTGTTTTCTATCAGCAAACTTACCTTCCAGCTAATTCTTTATCAAGATATTTGGCAGCTAGTCTTGCTCCATATACTTCTCCTTGCAACGAAAACACGTGGTTCCTAAGACCTGTGTTTTCTTTTTCCAATTGTTTTATTTGGCAGTCCATGCGAGCCTCCTTCATGGCATTGTTTTTATATATGCTCATTTCATTTTCCTAAAAAAGAAATATATAATTATAAAGAAAAATAATGTGAAAAGAACTCCAAAAAAATTTGACTTTTCTCAAAACTATTGAATGGAATCATTTTTTTTAATAGTCCTTGAAGCTGAGGGTCAAAGTATAATGAGAATCCAATGCAAGCCTAAATTTTTATTAAATAGATTCTGAAGCATCTTCCTGTAAAAACAGACAGAAAATGAATAAACAAAGATCAAGAAATTTGACAGAATGAGACAATAAGAAGGGAAAGTGGTCATCTTGTATATAGTGCCAGCTTGTCAAACACGTCTAATATTTCCTGAAAATAGCACACTACAAAAGTGGGCAAACTCAGTAATTTCTTTGACATGAATGTGCTAAAAAATCATGTGCACTATGCGTGTTTGACACAAGTACACAACTACCACTATATACATAAAGAAATGATAAAATTTTAGTTTCACATTATTGTGCTTCCTGGCACTTAACCATATTTAAGGAAAATGATAAAACTTCAAAGAACTTTACAGCTTAAGTGTTGGAACTTACTAATTTGTTCTTGATATTTTCAGAGTCCAAGGGCATTCCAGTATTGGAATGTAGCTGAAGTTGAACAGCATGTAACTGTAGCAACAAATTATTAACTTCCTTCTCCAAGACTTGTTTGGCAGCTTTTTCTTCAACCAGATCATGTCTAAGAGCTACTAACTCTGCCTGGAAAGTACAAAATTATGATTAACACCTTACCACAGTATGCCATTATTATTATTATTTTATTATCATTTTATTATTATTATTATTATTATTATTATTATTATCATCATCATCATTGTTAGTAGTACAGTTAACTTCCAATATCTCGAACCTTCAAGGGAAATTGAAAAAGGATCAAGGTGTCAGGAGTTTGGGTTATCAGGATTTGAAAACTATCCTTACGGTATAATTATATTTAAATCAAATTTAATCATAGGGAAGGTGAGTGAAAATGGAACCCTAAATTACTGTACAAGTTAAATGTTTTGGATTGTAATACACTATTTGTTTCGATTTGTCAGGTATTAAGAGGTTGTAGGACATGGTTTGAGTTATCAAGGGTAAAAGTACATTTTAGAGTTTGACCTGAAGGGAAAGGTATATTGCTTTGAGTAAGCAAGAGGTTTTAGTTATTGAGGGTTCAAGTTACCATGGGGAAATTGACTTGGTTCTTAGTGTAAGGTTTGAGTCAATGAGGGTTTGAGTTATTGGGAGTTGACTGTACTATCATTAATATTGTTATAATTAGTAGTAGTAGTATTACTAGTAGCAGCAGTAGTAGTATCATTGTTATTATTACTATTTATTATTAAATTATTACTATTATTTTGACTCTCTCTTTAATTTTGGTTTTCCAAAGTCCCATTGCATGACAAACCCAAACATTTCTGTCATTAACTTATAAAAAGAGGCATAAAAGTTTTCTTTTCAATGATTTCAGTACTCCTACACAATGAATAAAAAAAAGCCATGAAACAACCTATTCAGTGCACCTTTTTTGGCTCAAATTCAGTTTTCATGACTGTTTCATCATTTTCAGTCACCTTTTAGTTAAAGATATCTATAACATAGTTGCATTGAAATTGCACATTAAGGATGCAAAATAAAAATTTACAAGGAAGACCCACTCAGAAGCAAATTAAATTATATTCCGCTTTTCAAGTTAAAGTCATTCATGTCAGTTCAAGTGAAAAAAAATCCTTCTATTAAAATTATCACAGAAAAATGTTGATAAACACAGCATAGAATAAAATGCCTTAAACTCAAACATGGTGCATAGGATTATATAACTTTTAATGACTGGAAAAATTGTATGCTCACACTAGCTGAAATCATCTAGAATTATCCATTCTATTTAGGAGATATTTCAACAATCACATTTAACATTTTCAAATCTCCATTTTTGGTGTAATGTTTTCGTTTCATATAATTAATGGCAAACAAAAAATTTAGTCGGGCAAAATTCTCTCATCACTTCATCATTTCCCTGATGATATCGCCATGTAGGTGGAAAAAGAAAACAGAAAACTTGATTGTATTTTTTTTTCCACAACAGCTATTTTCAATATTCATGGATCACTGACCACCGTTTTTTGCTAACGATTTCAGAATAACCTACCAGTAACCTTAGAAGTGTGTCACCCTGAGTCCACTATGACAACAAATTACTAAATGGAAAGCCTTCGGTAAATAAATAGGAAAAAGAGAGCATAACGTGGACACTGGGATGAATTTTCCCTTGTTTCGATTCTAAGCTATAATATCCAGCGTTTTTCAAAGAATTTAGATAAATGGCGACATAGCGTTGTTCTGGGCATAATATGTAAATAGTTCCTTAGTAGGAAACATTGATCACATTTAAAATGACCAGATTATTTTCATTCACCTTGTGTTATCTTTTCAACGATTAAATTTAAAAGCTTAAACTTGGACAGGCGATGATCACAGTCAACTTAAGAGTAAAGCTCGCAATGTTTTAACTCAGAAACTCACCGTACCTCTAATTTGGCATTTCCCTGAAAAATTGTCTGCGCTTTGTGAACGAGCTGTGCGAAGGTAGAGGATAGCTGAGTCATTTTCTGTCTTCCATCATAAGTTATCTCACTTTGATCAGGATCAATCTCTCCTAGCAAAATATCTAAATCCACAAAAGTCTTGTCAAATTCTTTTTCTAACAGATCCAACCACCGAAACATTGACACGGCAACCGCCATGTTGGAAATAGTGTGTGACGTCAGCAACGGATGGATGAGGGACTTATGGGAAAATCAATGATTGGAAGTGCATAAAAGACGGACTGGACTTTTAAATTGTGGACCATACTCAAACACATACTGAAATCTGCTAACAACCCCAGATCCCACACAAGTGGTCGGTGAATAAAATGTAATTTAACCAGTCTACACGAGTCACAAAAATAGGTGAGTACAATCTCTTAAGCTCATGAATCATTGCTTTTTTTTTTTAACTTTGAAATTTCCTTATCAGTCATTTCAGCCAATCATATCATGGTTTAAACTCTAATTTGATCTATCACAGTCACCACATGACGGGAAGTAATGGAATCAAAACAGTCACAAACAAATAGATTTGCAAACAAATCTTTTTTCGGATTTCCCGGAAAAAAAGTACAAAAGAAGGAAATCAATGAGATCCGGAGTTGGATTTCTTAATTAAAATCTGCTTTGAGAAAAGCTTCTCAGCGTCGAAATCCGCTTTTCCATTTCAAAATCTAAAACCAGACTCCCACCAGAAAAACATGCCATTAATTTAAAAGATATATAGAATTACACTCATACCACAAGTAAGGAATTAAACCGAAATAGGAGTAAGTCATTTTGCTCACTTCCCTCTGGGTACGTGGGTGGATGCGAATATGGCTACCATGGGTACAGGTAGGTAATTATCCGGTTATTTTAGGTACTGCACGTTACATTGCGAAAACTCACGCCCAAAATTTTGCTAAGATGATCAGAATTTTTTCAGAAACAATTATATGTGCATATAAACAACCAATTAGCTTTTATATCACACTGTGTAGCAGTTAATTTGTGACTTTGCAGCAGTGCTACTCAGATGAAAGAAAAGAGATGGACGAGTAGGTTTATGGATCAGTTTAAAATGCGTAACAAAAGTGCAACAATTTATATTATTTTGACTTCGTCAAGTATTTTCTAAGAATACAATCAACATAAATTCTAGGATATGAACAAATTCGGGCGCGTTGAACTTTTAGACTATTATAAACCGTGACGGATACGGTGGGTCTTAACATGGTTGACGTTTGCGTCATACCATAAAATTGTCGACAGCTGTCTTCCGAGGAAGCTGGGGGGGGGGGGGGGGGGGACACAGAGAATTTCAAATATTCGGTAAAATACTTATTTTAAGTACAACGGTCCATAGCCAATCAATAACAGATAGACTACTGACTCCAAGCTGTTACGACTAAGATATTAACAACCTCAGTTCCAAGAAATCGCTGGGAGGAAATCAGAGTGTATTCTTGGCCACACTTGTCTCCGCTTTTCAAAATATTTCAGTCTAACTGTCAGCGGATCGGGACTCTTGAGAAAGTTGGACATTATAGATAACGATTAAACATTTGCAGTCCTAAAGAAAGGTTAGTACCCTAAACAGAAAGTCTGTAAATATCGTATTTACTTTCAATTGTTGTCACTCAAGATATCATAATTTATCAGGGAGAACTAGCCCTTATCTCGCCTTGATGCATATAAAACTTCACGCTGACCTTTACTGTTGTAGAATCTGATCGAGAAACCAACATACACCTCCCAATCAGAACGTAAAATCTTTTCAAAAACAGAAAAGTTTCAAAATTCCGAAGTCAGAGACTTGCCCTGGATATTAACTCTTGTTATGTATGTATATCTAAGGATAATGTTGTTCCCGTGAGACAGGGAAGGAATTTTTTTGGCGTCCTGTTTGGCTCCGCCGGTGACCTTTAGGAACCAAACATCCGGTTCTTCATGAGATTATGCCCCAGAGACCCAGGGCAAATATTTGCAGTTCTAAATTTATTTTCCATCCCTCGCTGCCGATGTTCATTCTTTTTGTTAAAAAAGATTCTTTGGGTGATATTATCCGTACGCATATTTTTAAACTACGAACGACGATAGACTTAAAAGATGGGTCTCGCTAAGAATAAAACCAAACACACAGTGTTGTGCTTTAAATTAAAATTCGCACGGACTGAATTTTTGTTTTTTGAGACGAACGCTTAGGGAATTATGGAATCGCGCCCATTGAAAAGCGTCGCCCGAGAAAAGTGGGGTACCCATGATGCTTTGCGGGCGCAATGACCTAGGAATGAGGTTGCAAACGCTCACCGCCAACTTCGGTCGCTTTAGATCTGAATTGACAAATTCCCAAACGGGAGTTGTAAAATTTCGCTTTGCGTCCGTTTAGAGACAATGGAGATACAATTGGAGCAATTAGCATTGTTTCAAAGTGACGA
This sequence comes from Pocillopora damicornis, assembly GCF_964200805.1. Taxonomy (NCBI): domain Eukaryota; kingdom Metazoa; phylum Cnidaria; class Anthozoa; order Scleractinia; family Pocilloporidae; genus Pocillopora; species Pocillopora damicornis. The sequence goes on from NC_142677.1 coordinate 20,102,535, forward strand.
AATGCTCTTGTCGTCGGTAAAGAGCGAGGGCCGCGTTTGCATATCAAAAGAGCCGTTCAGAGTTCATCCGTAAGCTTATGAGCGTGAGCGTGCACCTACGTGGAGCGGGAATCTACAACGTATACTTAAGCTTTTCGAAAAGTAATTAGACTACCGACGTGTTATCTGAAACTGACGGCAATAACGGGCCAAAAAGGAAGGTAAAATTCCGCACAGCCCCACACTACATTATACGTTCAGTTCTTGGATAGAGTGACAAAAACAATACTTTACCATTGGGAAAACAGATTTGTTTTACGATAGTATGGGGCAGTACGGAAATTTTACTAAAAGGAATATTTCTGTGATGTTTTGCTTTCTTGGCGAAGTTGATGGTCGAACCTCGCAAATCTGCCGCATTTGAGTCTTAACACAAATTGAAAACCCGGCATTTGAAAGGTAATTTAATTTTACATCTGACCGATTTTTAATCAAGATAACGCCACTAATTACGTCTATTCTTCTTCGATGAAAAGCGCTACGTTTCGGTTGTCTGCACAAGAAACAATACTTTCGAACACTGCGTACACGGGGGATTACATGATTGACAGTCGGATTGACAGGCCTGCGTGAAGTTACGCATGCTCTCTTTCTCTTTTCTAGCTTATTTGCATTTTCCCGTGCGACGTTTTTCAATGGGCGCGATTCTGGCGGCTGCAACGGAAATGAAATTCATGTGTTCGAATTGGATCTGCAAGACGCAAATGTTATCAGGAAAGCGTGATTGACGTTAATTCTAAGAATATTTGATTATGTCTTCAATTACCGTACTTTGACCTACGTCTGTTGAATTTGAAGTGGAATTTCCTTCTCCTCAGGAAGTCGTAGACTCCAAGGAAGTAGTAGAGCAACTAAGAACTTTGACTCAAATCTATAACACAGAGAAACGAGTAAATCTCGTCACAAATTATTTGAACGGAAAAGTACACGTTGAATGATCTCGCGTGGGGTGGAAGCTTGCGTGAATGTAATACATCGCCGTTGTCAAGTTACAAGAGAATGTCCGAAAAGATTAGCTGTCGAGAATTTCCAGGTTAGTCTCGATGTGTTCATCCTATTGATGCGTTTAAGGAAAGGTGACCGAGATGCACAATTCTCAATGACGACGAAGTAAACGCCATTATGCGGAAAATTTAGGGAACAGGTCATTCTTCTGACTCATCACATATGTGTACATGTATATAAATGTTTCTTGTGATGAAGCAAGCATTTTGTAAATCAAAAGTTGTTCCATACCTTGATCAAGGGATGGCCGCAACAAACCCTGAAATTGCAAAAGTTTTCAAAGGCTACAACTGGAGACCCATGCCTATCAATGTAAGTGAAGTGAGAAAAATACATATCTACCGTAATTACTTGTAGCAAACACAGTCCGTAATTCCTTATAGAGAAGATTATTCTGCATCAGCCTCTAAGTCAGGGCAGACGAGCGAAAAAGCAGAGAGGGAGAAAAATCCCACAAATTGAGTGTATGCTATGAAAAATTACTCATGACTTCACGTTAACGTTGATTATGTTCAAAGATACCTTCTTGCAAAGTTGTTACTGCCTCTAAGACGAAGGATAAACCAAAAACGACCTATGTTTGACAGGCCTTTTTTTTTCCAAATTTACCTCAGCAAACATTCCTTTTATTCCATGACAAACTGAAAAGAGAGAGAGTGCCAAGCCTAATTCGCTTCGTTTGAGCAGAAGCGGCCATAACACTTCGTTAACATGGTTTGACGGATGTCTTGTGCAGAGCTCCCAAGTAACAAAGTATTCTGCCGTTGCTTCCGGCCAATATAATTGGTTTCATTGATATCTTGATCCAAGGAAAAGTTTCCTTACTAAACGTCAAGTTCCCCAGTCATTTTTTTTCTAAGTGTATATAGACCACCAATCATCTCATTTTACATCTTTACATTCCACCGTGACTTTACAGCTGTGCTAGCCAAACAAAAAGAAGAGAGATGGACGAGTAAATGTATGGATTTTACAATGCGGTACAAAAGTGCACTAATTTGTTTATTTCGACTTTTTCAAGCATTTTCCAAGAATACAGTCACCGATTCTTGCTGAAATTATGCCTTCCTTACACATTTCATCGCGCAACCAGAGGGGCTTTCGCGACAAAAGGTCATATCGAGTATATTTTTATCCAAAGTTCACGTGGGGCAGATTTAAGATCTCCCTAAGATCCAATTGCAAAAACTCTTCATGAAATTTCTTTGCTTTGGAGAGAACGACGGATGCTATAAATTTCGGGAAAAAAAAGATTGAATGTTAATGAAGACGAAAATTGGTTAGAAACTGCCACAAAGGATCTGTTAGCGATGAACATTCCTGTGAGAACAATTACCTCATTAAATTACTCAATGAAAGTACTGAGTGAGAAAAGATTCCTTTCCCATAGCATGCAACTATGACGATCGTTAAAGACTCAGGGCAAGTAATTGGGCTAAAGGAAAACTAAAGAGGTGCGCGCGGTTTCGTTTCCACGCTTTCGTTTAATACACGGCTAACGGAACCCGTCAAGCAAACTTTCGTATGGAACCAAAATCACCGTTCAATTTTGCTCTCGGGGCAATTTACTACCTCTAGGTTTGCGAGGATAGGCCATCAATAATTTTTAAAATGATTACCTATACAATACCTGAACCTTTTTTATCCTTTTCAACACGTTCTTTCTGTGTATCATTTCCAAATATATTATCTACCCCGTAACCCTTACATTTTTAACCGCGTTCAAGGCTTTAAAGCGGTAAGCCGAGCGCAGTTGACCTTTATGTACCTCCCTTATCAAAAAAAAATCTGCCTCTGACAGGTAATGATTCCTTTTGTAATCAAAAATTTTTAAGCAAACATTTGAGCTTTGATGACCTATAAAACAGAGAAACCTGCATGGTGATGAAGCTTCTGACGCTTAGAAAATAAGGAATGAGAGTGGCTAAGAAGGGAGGAAGAAGACAGACCTGAAAGATTTAGCCTAGGTATTACCATAACGTAACTTTTCAAGACAAATCCAATAAGGAATTTATCAATCCACTTAGACAATTTCCGTGGTCTAAATCAAGTCTGGAGGCAAGGCCAGAAATTCTGAAATAACTCGGATTCCCCCGGCAAATAATAAGTGGGTGGCCTTATTATAAGTGCGTTTTGCTCAGTTGTTACCTCTATCGAAGGTTATAGACATAGGATACACTTTTGGTTTTCAGCTATTAAGCCGAACAACATCAATCAGAATCTAATCACTCCTCACAATATTGCTATTGTTATACATACCAAAGGTGTGCAGCCTAAGTAGACCGTAAAAAAAAATATAAAGATGGAATTAAGCTGCAATATTCCACATTAAGGTAACTGGAATGTAGTTGACACCGCTTCCTTTGAAAAAAAATATTTGCAACGTGTAATTTCAATCCACTCGAACCGTTTAAGTGTTTCCAATGAGTCCTGCAATTATCGGGTTGTGAAGTACATGATGAAAATTAGACGTAGCCTAGGGGTATTTGTAGTTCTGAATTTATTTTCCATTCCTCGTTGCCCATGTTCATTCGTTTTGTTCTATTTTCCTTGAGACAAATCGGCAAACAGCTTTTTGTCCGGCCTTTGAAAATATTCGATCCCTGAGTTAACAAATAGAGAAGCCTACACCAAGCCTTGACTGTGCTCTGGTTTGTTGTGAAGCACTTAGGAAGCGGCTAGAGCACGAAAGAAGTGTAGGGGGAAACACGAGACGTAGCCGAGCGTTTCTCTCTACTTTTTCTCGAGCCGCTTCCTAAGTGCTTTACAATAGAACAGAGCACAGTCAAGGCTTCTCTATTTGTTTTACAATAAAGAATCCGTTAAACAAGACAAATTTTATTTCATAAGCGAACAACAGTGTCGTCAGCATGCTCTATACTCTCATAAAGCACGCTACAATAAGCCAATCAGAATCCCTGTTAGAATGGTTCAAATAATCTGATTGGCTGTACAAGACTAAAGCTGTCAAAAATGTCAAACCATCAAAGTTCAAAACCCATCAAAGTTGATATTTAACAAATAGATTCCAAGTTGCCGTGCGTCTGTTCAGTAATAGATCACAGAGGACGTCAAAATGTGGCAAGAACAAAAAAGTGGCACACGAGGCGCAGCCGAGTGTGTCACTGATGTTCTTACCACATTTTGACGTCCTCTGTGATTTATTACTGAACAGACGCACAGCAACTTGGAATCTACTTGTTTTGAATAATAAAGAATGTTTAAAAACTGTTTAAGGCGAGTATATTATGAATGAACAACAGCCGAATTCACTAGGACATGAAGATCGCTCGGAATGACAGCGACGTAAAACTCGGCTGCAGTGACTAATGAGGCCTTCCACTCAATGCATCAGAAAGGTAACCAGAACAAGCTCTTATTTTAGATAGACCTCAGCATGATCGCAGTCGCTCTGACACCGTCATGATTAGTATGAATTTTAACAGTTATGCCAGGTTATGTTTTTCATCATTCCTGTTTTGTTTTTGAAAATGAAACTTCATATACTATACAAGTGTTAGCTGTGTTTGATTTTTATTATCGTACGTAAACTTGCAGTCTAACTGAGCGTGAAAACCGTTAAAACTTGGACTGTCTATTTTGTTTTATCTTTGAGGATTTTTGTCTCTGCTCACGTTACAGTAACCTAAATTACTGCGCCTGGCATTTTTGCAAACCTTTGCTCGCTTGTTCCGAAATTTCACTTTCAATTAACGAAAGAAAAGCTAGAAAGAAGTCCCGGAAAAGGTCGGACATAGTACAATTTGACAGACAGCGTGACAGCTTTAACTCAGTTCTATGCTCTATACTCTCATAGAGAACGCTCTTTCAACCAAAGACAGTACGTGTTATATCCGAACTTTATTATGAATAAAATTAGACGTAGCCTAGGGGTACTTGTAGTTCTGAATTTATTTTCCATCCCTCGTTGCCCATGTTCATTCTTTTTGTTCTAAAAGATTCCTTGAGTGATATTATTTGTACGCACTTTGTTAAACGACAAACAAAGATGGACTAAAAGGTGGGTCATGCTTAAAATAAAGCCAAACACACAGCGTTGTGCTTTAAATTAAAATTCGCGCGGACCGAATATGCACCTGGCTGCATCAGAAATGAAATTCATTCGTTTAAAATGGTTCTACAAGACGCAAATGTTATCAGGAAAGCATAACTGACTTTAATTTCAGGAAAATTTGTTTAGGTCTTCGGTTACGGTACTCTGGCCTACTGGCCTTTTTTTTCTATGAAAACAGGAGGTGGTGGACTCAAAGGTAAGAATAGAAACTTATAAAGAACCTTGACTCAAATCCATATCTCAGAGTACCTAGTAAATCTCGTCACAAATTATTTTAAACAGAAAAGTACACTTTGAATAATCTTGCGTGAGGTGGAAGCTTGCGCGCATTGTACTACATCGCCATTGTCAAGTTGCACGAGAATGTTTGAAAAGATTAGCTTCGGAGAATTTCGAGGTTAGTCTTAATGTGTTAACAGGTCATTCTTCTAACTCATCACATATGCGTAAAGGTATGTAAATGTTTCTTGCGACGAAGCAAACATTTTGTGAATCGAAAGACGTTCCATGCTTTAATGGAGGGATGCCAGCAACGAACCCTGAAATTGCAAAAGTGTTCAAAACCCATAACTCGCCGTTCCGTCCAATTTAATTGGTTTCATTGGTATTTTGATCGAAGGAAAAGCTTCCTTACTAACGTAAAGTTCGCCAATTATTGATTTTTTTCCTATAAGTGTATATAGACCACCAATCATCTTTATATTCCACCATAAAAACGGTTTATTTGTGACTTTAAAGCAGTGCCAGCCGGTTAAGAGAAGAGAGATGGACGTTTGAAATGTATGGATTTTACAATGCGGTACAAAAGTGCAACAATTTGTTCAGTATAGGCCATCAATAATTTTAAAAACGTTTACCTCGACAATACTTGAACTATTTTTATCCTTTTAACACGTTCTTTCTGTAGATTATTTGCAAATATATTATCGATCCCCTAACGCTTGCATTTTAACCGCTTTCGAGGCTGTAAAGCGGTAAATCGAGTGCAGGTGACCTTTTTGAACCTCCCTCGCCAAAGAAACAGTCTGCCTCTGACAGATAATGATTCCTTTTGTAATCAAAAATTTTATGCAGATATGACGTAACATTTCAAGACAATTCCAATAAGGAAATTATTCCTTTTTGTAGACACTTAGAATAAAGGAAGTTGAATTTCAATGTCGTATGACGCTCAAAGGAAGTTTGACGCAAGCAATTCAGTAAAACAATTTCCGTGGTCTGAATCAAGTCTGAAGGCCAGCTCAGAAATTCTGAAATAACTGGGATTCCTCCGGCAAATAATAAGTGGGTGGCCTAATTATAAGTGTGTTTAATTTTGCTCAGTTGTTGCCTCCATCGAATTGTGTCTACAAGACGCAAATGTTATCAGCAAAGCATGATTGACAGGAGTATTTGTTTAGGTCTTCAACTACAATAATCTGACCTACGTTTGTTGAATTTATGGTAGATTTTTCTTCTTTTCTATGAAAACAGGAAGTGGCGGTCTCAAACTTAGGAATATAAACTTATAAAGAACCTCGACGCTCAAAGGAAGTTTGACGCAAGCAATTCAGTAAAACAATTTCCGTGGTCTGAATCAAGTCTGAAGGCCAGCTCAGAAATTCTGAAATAACTGGGATTCCTCCGGCAAATAATAAGTGGGTGGCCTAATTATAAGTGTGTTTAATTTTGCTCAGTTGTTGCCTCAATCGAATTGGATCTACAAGACGCAAATGTTATCAGCAAAGCATGATTGACAGGAGTATTTGTTTAGGTCTTCAACTACAATAATCTGACCTACGTTTGTTGAATTTATGGTAGATTTTTCTTCTTTTCTATGAAAACAGGAAGTGGCGGTCTCAAACTTAGGAATATAAACTTATAAAGAACCTTGACCCAAATCTATGTCTCAGAGAAGCCGAATTTATACTAGAGACGAGTTATCCGTCAGAGACGAATCATCCGTCTCAGACGGATAACTCGTCTAAATATAAATCCGGTACTAAGACGAATTATGGAGCAAAATTCGTCTCTGGCTGATCCGTCTGTCAGCACGTCTTCAAGACGTGCTAACAGACGGATAGCTCGTCTTAGACGGATCATCCGTCTCTAAATTTTTATCTAGACGGAAAACGAAGACGGTTTTTGGCGAAGTTTCCATATGACATTGTATGAGAGAGACTGGTTTCTATAGTTTTGCAAGATTTCCTGGGATGCCTATTTCAAGATGGCGTCCGGTTAAGTAATCGTGCCCTCGAAAGCAATCACAAAAAAGAAGGAGAAAGCAAACAAGAAGTTGACTTGGACAGATCAAGACACGGACGTCTTCGCAGAAGTTATATATGACCCACAATACAGAGGAAGTGATTACACCGTTGGTGTAATCACTTCCTCTTGTCTTCCTATCTTGAGCAAGATTAGCGAGAGAAAAGGGTAACATGAAGTTCATTAAGCTATTTTCCGGCTCAAACATGCGCTTGACAGAGGATATTCTTCTCTGATATACCGCCATATCCAATGCTGTTCTTCTCGATTTCATCAACAAGGCTACGAGAGCCGCCATATTTAAGCTCTCGCCAGGCTTCCACTCGGCTCAACACCGAGACACCCGTCGTGAAACTCGCGAACGATTTACATCTAGACAGATTATTCGTCAAAATTCGTCTTCGGATTTATACTTGGACGGATTATCCGTATGACAGATGATCCGTCTAGACGGATGATCCGTCTCTAGTATAAATCGGGCCAGTACCGAGTAAATCGGAACAGAAAAGTTGATTATGTTCAAAGATATCTTTTTGCAAAGTTGTGACTGCGTCTAAGAAGGATAAACCAGTTGAAAGGTAGGACCGATGTTTGACAGGATTCCATTTCCAACCTTGTTTTTCTTTTTTTCTTTCTCTTTTCTCTTTCTCTTTTCTTCAGCAAATTCAAACATTCCTTAGATTCCATGACAGACAAAAGGTAGAGGGTTGCCAAGCCTGTCACTATAAAACAATTACCTTGCGATAATTCGCTTCGTTTGAGCAGAAGCGGCCATAATGCTTTGTTTACATGGTCTGGCGAATGTCTTTAGCACGGAATAGCAAAGTATTCGACTTCAAGTAAAACTGCCCGATGACTTCTCGGCAAAAAAATCAGCGTGCCTCGTGATCAGCTGATTCTGTCGATGCTGCTGTCAAAAGCTAGCTTTTGGTCTGCTAAGGGAATTACTCTACAGCAACGAAACTTTAGAGAACTGACCAAAGGGAACCTCCGCTGGACTTAGCTTAGTACGAGAGAATTAGAATTTTTACGGATTCCTTTATATATTGTCACTCACTAACTCGTGGCCGGTCTACGGAACACTTTTACGAAACCATAAGTGCACTTCAGGGCTCGAGAAAATCGATTTTTAATTTTTTGACATTTTTCTTCCACCCGAATTGGTTTTTACACAAAATAAGCTAAATAAATACGCAAAAAAGTTTCGTGTCATAGACACTTTTCATTAGAATCCGCAAAATCGTTTAAAAGAAACGAGCATTGATGCAGAAGATTAACTCCTTAACTCCTATGAATGATCAAGACAAATTTTCCCTTACAATTTCAATATAATATCGAGGAGAGAACTTATGAAAAAAATAGAAAAATATCAATTAGGGGAATTATAAGTTGATCCGATCATACATTCTCCGAACTAACATTACAAAAGTTATGTGGCAGACAGAAAGGAGAATTACTAATTACATCGTTGGAGTGAAAGGGTTGAAAACATCATTCACCTTGATAGCAGACGAGCGATTCAGTTTTGACTGTAAACTGATAGATTGCGATAATTGGCCCGATTTATACTAGAGACGGATCATTCGGCTAGACGGATCATCCGTCATACGGATAATCCGTCCAAGTATAAATCCGAAGACGAATTTTGACGAATAATCTGTCTAGATATAAATCGTTCGCGAGTTTCACGACGTGTGTCTCGGTGTTGAGCCGAGTGGAAGCCTGGCGAGAGCTTAAATATGGCGGCTCTCGTAGCCTTGTTGATGAAATCGAGAAGAACAGCATTGGATATGGCGGTATCTCAGAGAAGAAATATCCTCTGTCAAGCGCATGTTTGAGCCGGAAAATAGCTTAATGAACTTCATGTTACCCTTTTCTCTCGCTAATCTTGCTCAAGATAGGAAGACAAGAAGTAGAGATGAGATAAGAAACAAGAAATGGTGGGAGGACGGCCTTCAAAACTGGTCGGAGTCGCAGTTTAAAAAAAGACTTCGAATTAATAGAGACACATTTCATTTCATTCTTGGAGAAAATTGAAAAACTATAGAAACCAGTATCTCTCATATGGAAACTTCGTGAAAAACCGTCTTCGTTTTCCGTCTAGATAAAAATTTAGAGACGGATGATCCGTCTAAGACGAGCTATCCGTCTGTTAGCACGTCTTGAAGACGTGCTGACAGACGGATCAGCCTGAGACGAATTTTGCTCCATAATTCGTCTTAGTACCGAATTTATATTTAGACGAGTTATCCGTCTGAGACGGATGATTAAAATTACCCCTACGCTGAAATTAATCCTGAAATAAAGTTAGGCCGCCGCTGGTGGTAGTATGATAGAAAAGAAACTTAATCAGCTGAGAATTAGTATGGTAAAGAAAGGATTTGCACGAGTTTACACGTTCTCCGCTTGAACACAAATCATCAAAATTTAATGTGCTGAAGGTAAATGTTTCACATCGTGACTATACTCAGGGTTCTTTAATCTTGAAATTATAGTTGTAATTTTTTGAAGTTCCGATCAGTGTCTGCCTTTACTAAATTTATTCATCTAAATCCATTAATTTAATGTACCAAAGTAAAAATGTTTCGTTGTTTGAACTCGCTGAGGGTTAAGACTCGAAAGAACGTGACCTACATTCACTATTAACAGTCTACTTCACTCGCGTACTTAAAAACCACGGAGAGAATTCCAATATCAAAATCTACGTTTATCTCAATGCTGTAGACCATACTAAGAAAGTTTACGCACGCAGTCAGGGTTGGCATATACGTCCAATCTCCAAAAATAGTCTTCTCCTCAGGTGATGACGGTCTTCCGTCTAATTTTCTAGAATGGTCAGTTCTAACGGTATGTTTTCAAATAGAACGAAAGTTGTTATAGAAACTCAATTTATGACAAATTACGATATTTCTCCTAAAATAGTCTGACTGTTACCGTCAGAGATCACATATCTGCAATCATTAAAAATATTTGAAAACAAGTTCCTATACATTACAGAATCGCGCCCATTGAAAAACGTCGCACGGGAAAATGCAAATAAGCTAGAAAAGAGAAAGAGAGCATGCGTAACTTCACGCAGGCCTGTCAATCCGACTGTCAATCATGTAATCCCCCGTGTACGCAGTGTTCGAAAGTATTGTTTCTTGTGCAGACAACCGAAACGTAGCGCTTTTCATCGAAGAAGAATAGACGTAATTAGTGGCGTTATCTTGATTAGGTTATATTGTTTAAAAATCGGTCAGATGTAAAATTAAATTACCTTTCAAATGCCGGGTTTTCAATTTGTGTTAAGACTCAAATGCGGCAGATTTGCGAGGTTCGACCATCAACTTCGCCAAGAAAGCAAAACATCACAGAAATATTCCTTTTAGTAAAATTTCCGGGTAAAATTTCCGCACAGCCCCATCCTACATTATGCATTCAGTTCTTGAACAGAGGAAACAATGACAAAAACAATACATTTCCGTTGGGAAAACAGATGTGTTGCCCCCGCAGGGTTTTTGGCCCCAGAGGGCCAAAAACCCGAGGAGGCACCTTAGGACTCCCCGCGTAATATAGAGGAAGACTGGAGAAGAGAAAATGTAGGTATTTTCGGTAGATCGTAACCAGAAAAAATCTCGATTTGATCGCTTGCACGGCCGCAAGGTATCAACGTTTTTCCCGCAAATGGTCATGGGCGGCCAGCAAAAACGCGCGCGAGTACTATTGGGATCAGCGTCCTTGATACAAGCTTTGTCCTTGTCGAGATTTCGAGTTAAGCGTCCCTGAAAAGCGTCGAGAAGCGTTTCCAAGTCCAACGGTAAGTGTGTATAGCATCTTTCTAACAATTAAAGGTAGTTTTGAGTTTAAAAGGTGATCAAAATCCGTCAAAAGAGAAACAGTTGTGTGAAGTCTCGATCGAAGGCGACGGAGGGTCCACAGCTCAGTCAGCTAACGTGAGAACTTAAAGCAAAGAACTTGCAGCATAATTAAAGTATAACCAGATATCAAATACATGAAAAAATTGAGCTTCTAACTCGTTTGCTTTGATGTTGGATTATTCTCAGAGTTATAGAGTTTCATTTGTGTTATACAGAAGTTAATACAGAAATAATTTCACCGATGCTCAGAAGACGGTGTAAGTTTAGCATTTTGACCGAAAGACTCAGTTAACTCCGATTTGTCAGCCGCAAATCAAGCTTATTGCACAAAGCCGAAAGACTCGGCAATTTCTGGATTTGTCAGAGGCAAGTCTGCCACCTATAACATTCCAATGTCAAAACTCACCCAAGTCCCTACATTCTGCTTCTTCTTGATCGTGAAGAACAAACGAATCCTAAGTTGAACCACACAGCAAAAAAAAACATCCCAAGCACTTCCCAAAACTACATTTTGTACACTTGTAGTATTTTGAGATCCAAAATTATTAAAACCAAAGTACTGAGCCGCAATTCCGTAACAACATAACAGAAAAATTACACAACTGTAAACAACAAGCCCAACTAAAAAAAAAAACAATAGAAAATGGTACTGTAGGGCGGGGGCAGCTCTAGTGAGAACTATAACTAGTTTTACAATAGTATGGGGCTGTGCGGAAACTTTACCAGTTTCCGTACTGCCCCATACTATCGTAAAACAAATCTGTTTTCCCAGTGGTAAAGTATTGTTTTTGTCACTCTATCCAAGAACTGAACGTATAATGTAGTGTGGCGCTGTGCGGAATTTTACCTTCCTTTTTGGCCCGTTATTGCCGTCAGTTTCAGATAACACGTCGGTAGTCTAATTACTTTTCGAAAAGCTTAAGTATACGTTGTAGATTCCCGCTCCACGTAGGTGCACGCTCACGCTCATAAGCTTACGGATGAACACTTCACGCTCTTTTGATATGCAAACGCGGCCCTCGCTCTTTACCGACGAAAAGAGCATTTCGTCACTTTGAAACAATGCTAATTGCTCCAATTGTATCTCCATTGTCTCTAAACGGACGCAAAGCGAAATTTTACAACTCCCGTTTGGGAATTTGTCAATTCAGATCTAAAGCGACCGAAGTTGGCGGTGAGCGTTTGCAACCTCATTCCTAGGTCATTGCGCCCGCAAAGCATCAAAGCATGGGTACCCCACTTTTCTCGGGCGACGCTTTTCAAGGGGCGCGATTCCGTAATGAGTTTCAGAGGAAGCGGCATTGTTCTCAATAGTGCCTCCGAAACTGAAATTCTTCGCATTTGTTGAATGAGTTGTATAACTTTCCGCATCTTTTTACTGTTCCTGTTCGACCCAACCAGTGTCAATTCTTTGCGGTTTTTTTCAACCAAACAATACAACGATCAGGAATTAATCTCTTTATGCAATATTAATAGAGGTATTGATGTCTATCTTATAGGGAAAAAGCAGTCATGCATACATGTCGCTTTTCTTTGAGGAAAAATTTTTCAGGAAGTTTTTTGGACGCATTTTAGCAAAACAGTGAATTTCCCATCTGTTAGCATCGGTCTTTGGAAGATTCCAAACATCAATGAATCTTAATGATATCAGAGGGCCAGAGAATCTAATTTGGTCTTCGAGTGCTATTCGTGTTGTCTATGCGCCGACGCAAGGAATCTTCCATCCCACGAAGAACTGAAGGAGGTTCTGTAAATTCAAAGGATATTTGAAATTAACTTTTCTTGAAACGTGACTGGAATTTCTACCGATCCTTTCAAAACCAGTTTGGAATAGTGCATTTTCTTCCTCGGTATTTCGTACGTGAACATGTGGCATTCCTGGTAAGGTTACTCCAATGTCAGATGCCCTTTGTCTCGTATTCCCAGAAAGATTTTCATTGTAATCATTACAAAAGTTATTAATTAATAGAAGTTTGTTGAGAAAACTTCGAATGCAACTTAGAGTCTTCACGTGAAGGTAGAAACGTAAGCACTTGTCCTTTAACTGAATGACGTAACAGAAAACGACCATTTACTTAGTGGTTTCATTACTGGTACACCATAATGATTTTCGTTGTTGTTATAGAAGCGTTGGGCGACTTCGCACATTATATATGTAAGCCAATTGCGTGATGCTCTGACATTCCTATCATCTGGCAGGCTGATGAGCTAAAAGGGAAAACGATCATCGTATTGGATCTTATACCTTAGACATGGATGCTATTTCGGAGCAAGAGAACGGCGAAAACGCTTCTAGATATGGGTAAGTACAGACACGACTCTTACTTTTTCAAAACAGAGCCATCTTTAAATGTAGAGGGGTGATCGAGAAACACTCGAGTTTCTTTATCAAGTTTCTGAATTTGCGCAACAAAAGCTACCGCAAAATCATTACGAAAACATTCGACAAACTTTGCAAAGCTCTTTAAAAAATTATCATAATGATAACGCGTTGTTCCGTTTCTACATGAACGCATTCAAATAGTTGGTGTCCCTTTCGAGAATAAGGTGACAATTCCTAAAGCCGTTTTAGAGAAGAGAATTGTTGTAAGGGATCGTTCGCCTATATTTGTGATATTATTGATGCGAGATTGCCGGATCTGGACTGATTTAACTAGAAAACGCAATGTCAATAAAATAAACAACACGGGACCTCCACAAAGAGAGTCGTATTATGTCACCCTCTGTCCTAAGAGACGTTAAAACAAAGTTTTACGTTTCCTTCACACAATATGTTATCTTATGTCAGGGTTTTTTGTTTTTTTTTGACTGACAAAACTAGATATGAAGACTTCCTGATAGGTAGATAATATTGGTGAGTCTTACGGAAGAATCTAGGTCGTTGATCTTTTACTTATAAAGCACTACTTTTAACAAAGTTTGACTCGGCGTTTTTTAAGTCATTCCCTGCGATAGCTTTGACTGTGTTTGCACTCTTTTGACAGCTTTAAGTTACTTATTGTTCTTATGTAATGCTTTTTATTCATGTCAGTTCATGCGTTGAAAAACCAGCTTGCAAGCGGTGAATAGCTGTATTTAATAAACTATTTCTCATATCCTTTTCTTCGTGTTGATTCGCAGGCGTTCTATATTCGAGCCTGAAGCGCTTAATTTTGCTTGTACTGTCTGAAATGCTTTTTTTTTTTTTTTTTTACCGAGCTCGATGTTTAACCCAACAAAACAATATGACGTGCCCAAGAAAGTCATTTAAATCCCAGCAAATCAAAACAAGCTTTTCAAAGTTCAATAATTAAAGGATCAACAACAACTGACTACTCAGCCGGCAAACAAAAAGGTTTTACTAGTGACGCATAAAGGTTGCTGAGGAATCTAGTCTAAGTCAATCAAATGGCAATGTAAAATTTGAAGGAATCTAGTTTAAATGATGTTAAGGATGTCCATATTGTAGAGAGAAATAACTAAAGACGTTGTCATTTGAAACATCAGCTTAACGTTAGTCGCAATACTCTCGCTGAGCTAAACAATAGGACCAGGTCAACAGTTAACCTTATTAAGGCGAGCCCATAATTATACAGATTGGGACGATTATTTATGACAAAATGGTCCTAAATCTTTAAGAAGAATACCAATTTTTGTTCATATAAAAGTAAAGGAAATGAAAGCTGGTTTGTTAATCATTTTCACTTTATTTTTTTCATCAGAAAAGACTGGTTGCAAACCAGACACGAAACTGCTGTAATTCCAACATACAATTAAACTTTTTCCCTATTATCTTGATAGCCATGTTTTGTTTATATTCATGGCGTGATATTTTTCAGCATTGAAGCACCGTCAGTCATGAACTGTTTGTCACTGAATCAAACAATTAGCAACAGAGTGACTCAGAGCAGCTCCGAAAAAGAGATCGAACTTCTTCTCAGAAAACTTTCAAAATGATCTCAATGGTTTATCTAACATTTTTTAATTTGTCTTTGGATGGTATTTAAGAGCAAACAACTACCAAATAGGTAGGAGTCAAACAAAATGGAATAAAGATTTGTGAATCGAAGATTAAAAACATTGCGAAAGGCGTGCAAATGGCCACGTAGCTCTTCCAAAGCCAAAGTATGATTTAAAACGGCGAAAGTGACTTAGTGAGTTAAATCATCATTGTTCGTAATTACCCCTTCAATTTGAAAAGTTAGGAGATCACCTATTTCATCGTTAGTAGCTACTGGAACGTCACTGTAGGCTGCGTACAGCCGCCACCTTCCTGTCACTATTGCGTAAACCGGTTTGGGTTTTTGCTGTTAACAGAAAATCATAGAATCACCATGCTTATTTTTATATTTTGTTAACAGTAATGTGAAATTTGGCAAGCAAGGCCTGGGCTGTGGAGCATTAATAAGAGGAAGAAAAATCATTTCCTATCGAATCCTCGCTTCCTACGAGAAAGCGTTAGAAAGGTTCGGACTTTTTCTCTCGCGACGATCATCTGTAATCTTCCTAGTGTGGCTCATAGTAATTTTCGGAAGTTGCCTGGGATTTATTCGACTCCGTACTGGGCACGACTCTTTGGAGCGTTTCATAGCCAAAAACAGCCAATCCAGGCAAGACCTACATAGTTCAGCAAGACTCTTTCCTCTTCTGGATGCGCGCCAAGAGCAGGTCATCATGATTCCTAGACGCGGTCAGAATATTTTAAGTGAAGGTTGCTTAGACGATGCCTTACGTGTGCACCAAGCTGTACTGAACATAAGTGGCTACAAAGAATTGTGTTTTAAGCGAATCCCTTCTAAAAAAGGGATAAGCATCACTAAACAAGAATGTGTTATCAGTGGTCCTTTCGAACTAACTGGTGGTCGCTTCGAAAATCTAAGCCACGTTTCGTCAATTCTGTACCGCGAGCTGAAAGACCCTACCATAGTCCTATCCACCGGACAAACATTTAATTCTTCGTCCAGTCAAATTTTCAGTAATCTAAAGTTTCAATCCAAGACAGCTCCATTTACTGCTATGGCAGAGGCTCTAAAAATCATTTACTTTATTAGGAAGACAACCAACGTTGCTGAAGACCAGGAAGTCTCAATTTTTGAAACAAGGTTTGGTAGTGTCCTCTCGTCCTTAGAAAGTAGCCTGAAATGTGTATCGACTACCTTCAAAACCGCTAATACGAGAGAAGAAGCCTTGAAAAACATGCTCAAACCAGAACTCCTAGCATTGCTCGTGTCGGCTTTGATAGTGGTAACTCTCGTCTTCATTGTCACATACCTTTCTTCTGTCACTCTGAGCTTCCTGGCAACAATAATCCTGGTGATTTCGTCAGTTTTCTTGCCGTTAATTTGCGCAACAGGCGTCATTTCTATGACATGTACCACACTATTCCCCTCTTCATTATTTATTCCCTTTCTACTTTTTGGCAAAGCAACTTCAGACGTAGTTCTCATCTTAAGGGAGTGGGAACGACATCGCCTACCATCACTTGAACATCGTGTCAGTAGCTGTGTGACAAGGACAGGTTTTCTCTCTGCATCCTGGGCATTATGTGGAGCTATTATTCTAGGAGTGTCAGTCAAGTCTTCCTTTGACGTTATTTCCAATTTCTTCTCGATGACTGTTATAGCGTTTATAGTTCTCTCGGCTGCTTCATTCATAGGAACAATAACTTTATTAATGTGCTTTGAGAGGAGGATGAGAAAGCTAAAAACGTCCCGTTTGTGGTGTCGTAATACGAAGTCAGCGTTACCCAATCTTGGAGAATTGCGAAAGAGATCAGCACAAAGGCTGCAAAATATTCCGAAAGTTCTGGCAAAAAAATTGACTTCAGTTGCTGGTAAAGCTCTATCGCTTGTCGTACTGGTCGGAATTATAATAATGTGTGTGGTATCTGCCTTACAGCCTCTCGAAAGAACGAAAAGTACAGATTCACTTCACCAAAATGACAATTTTGAGAAATTTAGAGAAGAACAAAGAAAGTTTTTCGGCAAAGAAACTGACACAATCATCGTTTTTCCAGATACAGTGGACTATTCCAAGAATAGCGTACAAAACGAAGTTATTAGTACTTGCAAAATGCTAGGAGAGGCTGCATACAGTGAAGGAAGACCTCGATGCTGGATGACAGCCTTACGCCATTATGCGAAGACTAAAGATAGAAACTGCTCAGATTTCGATTTCCACAACTGTTTGGAAGCCTTCCTTAATGAGTCCCATAACATGTATTTTCGTCACGATTTGGTTTTAAAAAATCAAATGCTCAGCCCTCGCATTTTGGCATCTCGTTTTCATCTACGAATTGGGTTGCATGACCGATATCGTGAAGATAGAACAGTCCTCGAGAAACTGAGAAAAGATTTGGCGACAGTGCACTCCCTAAATCCCATTGTATTTTCAAATTCCTTTTTGGAACTGGATGATATTTCTTGGCTAGAGAAAGACACAGTCCTTGTGCTCGGCATTTCTATCGCCTTAACATTCATCATCTCTATGCTTTCAAGTGCAAGTTTCAGAATCGGCGCCTACCTGGCCATAACATTCTGCGCTCTCGTGCTAGAAACTGCAGCCATCATGGCTCTTTGGAAGATTTTTCTGAACCAAATTTCATTCATCGTGCTCATGGTCACAGTTGTTCTTTCTTTAAACTTCAATTTTCAAGTAGCCCATGCATTTGTATTCTCAGCAGAACAAACTGTGCGAGATCGCATGATTGAAGCACTAAACTCCGTTTGGTATTCTGTGTTAGTTGCGGGCCTCATTGCGTTGTCTGGTTCTATGTCATTAGGGTTTATTTATCCCTTTTTATCGGAGATTTTTCATCGAGTCGTCCCGGTGGTCTTGCTTTTAGGACTGATGCACGCCTTCGTTATTTCACCACCAATCATAGTTCTATTTCTCCATTTCCTGGACAACGTGATTTATCAGAATAACTATAATGTCCTACCTGAACAAAGTAACAAATTAGGCGGCATATCCTTGCATTCACAAGATGATCATGCAAAACAACAAAACTCTAAACGCCCCGGCATTTCCATCGTTGGTATCGGTTGCAGATTTCCTGGGGCAAGCGATAAGGATCGATTTTGGACTTTGTTAGAGCAGGGAAAGAGTTCGATCGATGTATTCCCTCAAAACAGAGCGGAGGCGGAAGCATTCTTTAGACTCTATCACCCCAAACGCTTTGTAAGTGGACGCCTTTGTGCCGTGAGTGGTTCCTACCTGAAGGAAATACAAAACTTTGATAACAAATTCTTTGGTATTTCAAATCAAGAGGCTCGTGGAATGGACCCTCAGCAAAGAATACTTCTTCAAGTTGTGTACGAGGCCATTGAAGATGCTGGATTGCTCCTGGAAGACCTTCAGCGGTGTAAAACTGGAGTTTTCGTTGGTGTGATGAATCTTGAATATGGGGCTCTTATAACAGATCCATCAAACTATAGTAATATTGACCAGTTTTCGTCGACGGGTTTGACGGCATCCATTATTGCCAATAGAGTATCCTTCTGCCTAAACCTAACAGGACCAAGTATTGCTGTTGACACTGCGTGCTCCTCATCATTAACTGCACTTAAACTAGCCTGCGATAACCTCTATAGTGGAGACTGTGATATAGCTGTCGTTTGTGCACCGAATATTGTTCTCAACCATGCTATGCAGATGGTATCGAGTATCGCCGGCCTCTTAGCGCCTGACGGGCGTTGCAAAAGTTTTGATGCTTCTGGTGATGGTTATGGACGGGGGGAAGGTTTTGCAGCAGTTATTTTGAAACTTTCGAGTGCAGCTTCTAGCGATAAAGATGATCAATATTGCGAAATCATTGCTTGTGGTATGAATAATGACGGGCAAAATGCTGTGCCGATGACTGCTCCGAGTGCAAAGATGCAAGCGCAGTTATCCAGAATGGTATTAGAACAGTCAGGACTGGCTCCAGAGGATGTGGATTACTTCGAAGCTCATGGTACTGGCACTGCAATTGGAGATGTAGTTGAGGTCACCTCCATAGCTGATACTTACACTAAAAGAAATGGAAACCTAAAACGAAAGCTACGAGTAGGCTCGGTAAAATCAAACCTAAATCATACTGAATCAACCTCTGGTCTTGCTGGGCTGATAAAAGTCGCTCTAATGATAAAGAACAAGAGGCTAGTTCCAACTGTTAATGTGCATGTACTGAATCCCAAGCTTAAATTAGAAGACAAGGGCCTTGTTGTTCAACAAACCAGTGAGCCCTGGAGCACACAAAATGGAAAACCACGAACAGGGGCGGTAAACTCATTTGGTTACGGTGGATCAAACGTACACGTTATCCTTCGAGAAGTCACCCCACACAAGAGCCTGCAAGAAGAAAGTATCAAACGTTTAAACCACGTTCTCACTTTCTCCGCACGGTCGAAGGAAGCTCTTCAGAAAATGGCGCACTACTATTCTGAATGGCTCAGAGATCATATTGATGGCCGAGATGAAAATTTGGTCGCAGACATGTGCTACTCTTTAAATGAACGTCGTAGTCAATATCCCCACCGCCTTGCAGTTGCCTTTAGTTCGACTGGTGAAGCCTCCAAGTACTTAGCGGACTATGCTGAAGACTCCCCAGGATGGAATAAGTCGGTAGTATATGGTGAGGTAGACTCCAGTGATTCCAAAATAGTTTTCATGTTCGGTGGACAGGGTTCTCAATGGTATGCAATGGGAAGACAATTAATGGAAACAGAGAGAGTCTTCAGAGAGGCTATTCTGACCGTAAGCAATGAAGTTAAAGCCTTAGGGGTAACATGGTCACTCATAGACGAGCTTCTAGCTCCAGAAGGAAAATCAAGAATCTCAGAAAGCTGCATCGCCCAGCCAGCAACATTTGCTGTGCAGTATGCGACAGCGCGTTTACTGATGTCTTGGAGAATATTTCCTTCTGCTGTCGTTGGCCACAGTCTGGGAGAGTTTGCAGCAGCCTGCATTTCCGGGACAATAACAGTCAAAGAGGCGGTAGAACTGGTAATTATTCGTTCCACCTTACAAGAAAGCTGTCCTAATAATGGTGGTATGGCTGCTCTAGGAATGTCTGAGGAGAACGCCAGTTCGTTACTGACAGAACTAAGGTTGAGCACTACACTTAACATCGCCGCAGTCAATGATGCGAAAAGCGTTACTGTGTCAGGTGATTCTCAATCAATTGAAGCCCTTGGTGAGCACTTGAAAACCCATTCTCCAGGTACATTTTGGCGTGTTCTTGGGACAAAACGAGCATTTCATAGCTCACATATGGAAGTTATAAAGAAACCTTTCCAGGCAGCCATGAAAAGTATCAAGCTTAAGCCTCAACTATCTAAGATTCCGATGTACTCAACTGTAAAAGGTGATCTTCTTTCCGGTAAAAAGTTCGACAGAGATTATTGGTGGCAAAATATACGCTGCACCGTCCAGTTTTATCCAGCAACTAAGAACCTTTTGAGAGATGATTACAGGCAGATAATTGAGATCAGTACACAGCCTATTCTTGCCCACTACGTCAAACAGATTGCTCTTCAGGAAAATCTTAAAGACGAAGAAATGCCAATTGTCGTGGCAACACTTCCTCGGAAAAGAGTACCTGTCTCAGATCAACATAAGAGTTTTATGCAAACAACTGTATGTACGTTGTACACACTAGGATTCCCTATAGACTGGAAATGCGTTCAAGGAACTCTATCATCTAAGTTTGTTCGATCGATTAGCTACCCATGGCAGGAGAAGAGCTTTTGGTATAGGGAGCGTTCACCCCAAGAGATTATCCCTCCTATAAGTTGTGAAAGGACCTCAAAAAGACCGGCACATCCTTACCTAAGACAGGTGAAAATGACCGACCCCTATTCAGGCCTATATTGCTGGGAAACTGAGATCGACCTTCATCGTTTTCCAATTCTTAAGGACCATGCCCTGATTCAGGGAGGTACCGTGATGCCTGGAGCTGCTTACCTAGAGATGGCCTTTGCCATGCTGAAAGACAAGTTTGTAGATGTTACTGGTTTAGAACTACGCGATGTGAAGCTCTCTAGTCTCCTCACCTTGCCAGATACACAGGTATTTGAACATAATCAGTGCAGGATTGAATAACCAATTATGCTTCGACGTACGTATTATTACACGCGACTTGAGTGAGACGAGACGACGAAATATAATCCTGCTTAATGGAAAGGACACAGAAGCCTAGGGATTACAATTAGTCAAAACTGAGATTCTTATGACAACGTCGTAAATTGTTATAGCTTTCATAGTTAATCGTCAACCCATTTGAAAAAAAATATATAGTTTTTCTTCTAGTGAACAGCTATAAGCAAGAGGTCTCCATTCGATACAAAATTATCAATCAAAGAAATGTTTCTCCTCATAAATTGCTATGTGTTGCTACAAGTTTAGTATCACTTCAATATTAATTTTATGTGGTAGGTTCGCTTGCTGAGGTTGCGTCTTATGAAGAGCGACAGAGTTAACGAAGCCACGTTCCACATCACAAGTGTTCAAGATGATCAGTCTGAAATTAAACTAAGTAGTGGAAATACATCAATCGATCTTATACACAGACAAGAGACGTGCGGTTGTGAAGGTATTTTTATTCTCTCTTCTCTATTTTAAAGTAGGGGGATTTATTAAGGTTGGGAGAAGTCTTTTTTTTTTCATTATTCTTATTGAGAGAAAACCCTGACTGATCAAAGGATCAAATCTACGAAACAAATAATGATAAATCCAGATTATAAGTTGTACCGTTAGTAATGTTATGGGATAGATTTGATTTTAGGGAGCCATGGTCAAGTTACGCATTTGTCTCATTTATTTTTGTCCAAGGATCAGAGATAGAATCTTAAAAGAAGCGTTCATGGAAGTGTCAAGCGATCTATTATTTCCTATACTAAATTGGTATAAACTGATCCCAAACACATAGTAATTCATGGACATAAAGTTTTAATAAAGGCTTTCTGTTGTTCTTCTCCGGCAAACAGCTCCCGATGGAATTTCCCCGGCAGTAAGAACTCTGATGGATCACAAGGAGAAAATGCCGATGGTTCGCTTCAAACAGGTAACAGAGAATTTTGGATTTAAGTATGGGCCCAACTTTTCTCTCATCAAACAGATCTGGCATGGCAACAACGAAGGACTTTGTTTGCTAGACATTAGTGAATCACCGGACATTCAATCAGACAGAGGAAGCTTTGTGATCCACCCTTCAATTTTAGATGCGTGTCTTCAGTCCTGCTTTGTTCCCCTTGGAAGTTCTTCAGTGGAAGACAAGTCAATTGTGCCGGTGGGCTTCAAGAGCATCACACTGAACCGAGTCCCCACTACCAGCCAAATGTATTGTCACGTTACCGCGGATGTAAATGAGTTCGGGAGATTTGATGTCAGGCTTCTGAGTCCGTCTGGAAAAGTTTTGCTTTCCATGTTTGAGTTTCGCATAGCAGAGTTAACAAGTTCACCACGTCAACTTGCATTTGCCGATCTTGCCTATGAAGTACAGTGGAAGGAAGAAAACCTAGAAAGGCAGCAAGAAAATGCCCAAAACATGATTTGCATCGTCCTAAAGGACTCCTCCAACTTTTCAGATTCCTTAGT
The DNA here is from genome assembly GCF_964200805.1 of Pocillopora damicornis. Lineage (NCBI taxonomy): Eukaryota > Metazoa > Cnidaria > Anthozoa > Scleractinia > Pocilloporidae > Pocillopora > Pocillopora damicornis. The sequence continues at coordinate 20,125,314 of NC_142677.1, forward strand.
AACAAAACTTGAGAAAGAAAACGTCAATGTTATCACAATTGACCCACCAAGTGACAGATTCTACAACAAAGAAACACGAGAATCAATACAGGCTGCGTTCTCGAACATTGTACCAAGCAATTCCAGCCTAAAGGTCGTCAATATGTGGCCTATTGAAACGACTTTTCTGCCAGATAGCTTCGAAGTCATTAATCAAGCTGAACAACTCGCCTTCAGTAGCTGTGTTTTCTTACTTCAGCTCCTTCTTGAAAAAGGGGGTTCGGATCCACGCTTATTCTTCGTTACTGAGTCTACTCAGACTTTGGATTCCTGTAACAAGTCTTCTGAGGCAACGTCAATTCCCTGGGGTTCCACAGTTTGGGGTCTTCGAAGGACCGCCAACCTCGAGGAATTTAATGTAAGGGTCACAGCTGTTGACCTTTGCTCCAAGAAGAACATGTCTGATGTGGATTTGTTGGTAAGTGAAATTGTGTGCGACAGGAAAGAAGACGAGGTGGCTTTCAGAGATGGCAACCGTTTTATAAATCGCCTTATCAGAGCAAACGTGCATGACAAGAAAACTGTAAATGACAGCAAAAGTGAACAGAGGAATTCGTTTTGCATATCAACTATGCCTTTGTCTGGAAAAATCTGCCTTCGTGACCAGAGTGTCTCAAAGCCTTCGCAGTCCGAACTCACTTTGGAGGTGCTGCATTGCTGGATACCATCTGAAAACCTGAGTGACATAACCAAACCAAAAGATTGCGTATTCGTGGTTGGGAAAGTAACACATCTACCAGGGGAGAACAAACACAGTTTCAAAGTTGGGGATGAAGTGTGTGGAGTCATTCCGTCTGGACGAGTTTCCCGATCTATTTGCATCCAAGCCAGCAACGTATTTCCAAAACCAATCATGATGACGACAGAACAAGCTACATTCCTTCCTCCTTGCCTAGCCATAGCCTTAAAAGCCCTCCAGCCAGTAGGACCGGGTAAAGAAAATCAGAAACTTCTGATTCAAGAAGCCGACCGTATCATGGGGCTCGCAGCTGTTGTTCTTGCAAAAGCATTGGGTTTTAAAGTATTTTGCACCGTTTCCGACACTTGCGAAGTGTCTACAAGGACCATTCTTCTGGAGCTGGGGGTAGATTTTGTGATGGCCCAGAGCTCTCAGAGTCTTAATGATGATTCTACTGAACCGTTTGACGAAGTGGTTTTCCTCTACCCACCTCCTCCAAATGCTCTTCAAAAAAGCATTCAGTCTATTAAAAGCGGAGGAAAAGTTACTATTCTTAGTAGTAGTTTTCATGGAGACATAGTTTTTCATGGAAACGTTAACGTTAAATATGAGAGAGACGACATCGCAGATGTTTTTCTGACTCCTTTGGTATACAAGAGACTCAGCTCAGAAAGTATGAAGATACTGAATAGCAAAGGAACCATTGAAAAACTTCAGGAGATGGAAATTACTTCTTTGGACTTGAGCGCTTCCATCAAAGTTTCAAATGCATCAATTCCCCAACAGAATTGTCGACCACAAATAAAGTCAGTTGCAGCAATGCCAATAGTTATTTATTCATTTGGTTTATTTGACGAGAACAGTCTGCAGGGCATCCCCATACTTTCGCGAGGATTAGATGGGTGTGGTTTAAAAGGAAATAGAACGTACTTGATAGCAGGAGGGATGAGAGGATTTGGATTCGAAGTAGCTTCTTGGATGGCAGAGAATGGAGCGAAATCAATAGGACTTATTGGTCGCTCTAAGCCTTCTAATGCCAAATTACTTGAAATACGACAGCTTGAGAGGAAGACTGGTGCGAAAATCCACACCTTTCGGGTAAGTTATCAGCCAAGTTCCTGCAATAGTCGAAGTTTGTATGCAAATGAATTTGCCTTGAGTTTGAAATTTCTCAGATAAAAACTTGTTTCGATATTGAGTGGGAGTATTTTTTTGAAAGAGGGGGTACGCAATGAAGGCTACATTTTATTTCAAATCAGCTCTTAAGAAAGATACCACAAAAGCAATTGTTTAATGCAATGGTTGTCTTTAAAAGAAAAACTGACAGATTGAATATTTACTGGTTGTAAGATGAAAGTTAGTTTCTTTATTATTCTTTTGAACAGGAGCGGAGAGTGTAGCACAATTCTTAAACTCCTTTATTTCAATTCACAGGCTGACATATCAAACTCTGACCAAATGACTTCACTACAAGAACAGATAAACTCTCTTCCAGCTGTGGCCGGAATCGTTCACACTGCTATGGTCCTTAGAGACGAATTCATCAAAGATCTGACGTTTGAGAGCTTTCATGAGGTTATGGGCCCTAAGATCAAAGGTAAGCTACGATTAAAACATTGTATTACAATTATCATCATACCTTTATTATCAACATTATTATTCACCTATCAATCAAACTATCGACTCACATTTCTTTCATCGAATTATAGGTTCGTTTCTGCTTCACCAAATAAGCTTGTCGATGGATCTAGATTTTTTCGTGATGTTTTCATCCATGGCTTCAATTGTTGGCAATATGGGCCAATCGTCGTACTCTGCCTGCAATGCCTTCCAAGATTCACTGGCTCAGTACCGGAGACATGTGCTGGGTCTTCCAGGACTGGCTATTAACTGGGGACCAATCAGTGGTGCAGGAGTAATGGAGCGAGAAGCAGGTGTCGCTAAATTACTGACAATGGCGGGATTGGGCTTTATAAATGCCAAAGAAGGTAAATTGAAATTTCACTTAAGTATTACAAGAAACTATAGAAAGAACTCTGAGAATCATCATATTCTTAAAAATAGTCTTCAAAGACCTTTAAGCAACTTCAGTGTAAATTGTTAACACCAACTGCTGCATCTTTAATGTAACGGCATGTCTAAGTTTATCCCGATCAGTTGCCGTAGCTATATTTTCCTAAAATCCTTGTCCGTTTTACATTTAGTATGGCCAATTGTAGGAGTCAAAAAATCCCACGTACACCTAGAGAGTCACGTACCAAGTATGACTAGATGGTATTGACCATAAAATATTAATTTCGTGCGGAGGTACTCAAGTACTCTCACATTTGAGCTTATTGAGAATTGTATTTGCATTGGCTCGCCCCAAGCCACAATATGACATTAGCTGTATTGATCCATAAGTACAATGGGCCGAGACCAATTCTTTGCCATTTGGCAGGAGTTAAACACATGGCAAAAGTACTGATGGAAGATCCAGGTCGCTGCCAGATCTCCCTGTTTGACGCAGACTGGCCTCGATTCATAAAAAGTAATACAGGACTAAGGAAGAGCCGTCGTCTCTTGGAAATAACTGCTGAAATCAGTGGCTCTGAAAGCCAGAACGGTTCAACAGAGTCTCTAGCACAACGTATTATTCTCGAGAAAGATGCAGAAAAGAGGGCTGAACTTGTGAATGAGTACGTTGCCACCTTAGTCACAGAATGGACCGGAATTTCCTCACCTTCTGAAACCGACTTAAACAAAAGCTTGTACAGCTACGGGGTAGACTCTACTGCCGCCCTGACCTTGAAAATGCAGCTTGAATCAAATCTGCAGGTGTCTTTTGAGGTAGGTCGCCCATGAATCTTAAATAGTAAGATCGATAGATGTAATTTTTGATTACCGTGTAAAGGCTGTAACGGGAAAAAAGGGTAGAGAACACTGGTAAGGCTCACCATAACTAAGAAGCCATGAAGAGACCCTAATAAACCACTGGCATTATCTATTAAATTCAAATTTTATGATGTTGATTATCAGGGCATGCTTTGAGAACAATGGATGCCGCCATTTTACGGCAAACAAAGACAAGAAAATAGTTTATTGACAGACAACAATTTAATTAAATTAAAACAATTATTTTGATTCATTTTTATCAGAAGAATGACCGACGAAAATCTATGCAATAACGAGAAAGTGGTCTCCCAAAATAGACCTAAACAAGAAGTACTAGTTGCGAATTTTCAACAACAACAACAACAACAAAAGCCAGCTTAATACTGCAATTTGTAACGGAGATCATTTTCTAGTAACTCTTCATCATATTTGACTGAAGGAACAAACAAAAATTCTAAAAGAGGTTCTTGTTTCAGGTTTTCTACTTTATGCAGCCCGATACCACTTCACTTAAGATGGCCAAAGACATTATTGTAAAGCTTGGTGGACAAACAACACAACAAGAGCCTGCAAGCAAACAACCAGAGCACAGCGAGAGCCGGCAAAGTGAGTCTCTGCAAACAGATGCAAACTCTTCTATTTCTGGTGACGTTTCAAGAAATCAAATACAAGTTGTACCGCTGTACACTCCCACTGGCGCAGCTGTCAAGTTTTTCTGCGTCCACCCGTCGCATCGTTATGCCTTAAGTTTGGTTCCAATCTCTAGCGGGTTTCAAGGACAGGTAAATACCCAGCAGAATATTACTAATACCACCCACTCACCGTCTGTGGATATCAGTATAACCGTGAATTGCCACTACGCCTGGCTTAAGTTTTCACCGTTAACTTCATAAACGCAGTTAAGGGAATAAGTCCTCGGAGCATTAATGGCTAATTTCTAATTAGCCAATTCTACCTTTCTTTTGTTCTTCTTTGTGCCGCAATTTTGTATCAAAAATTGTGTATCAGTTCAGTGATGTTTATTTCTCTTTTCAGGACTTGGTTTCTTTTTATGCCCTGGGCTTTACTGACCCCACAGTCGTCAGCAAGGACTGGGGTGGAGTGCGTGAGCTTGCCAGACAATATGTACAGCTGATCATGAGGGAACAGCGACACGGACCATACTTTCTCGGTGGATATTCCTACGGGGGACTTCTTGCTTACGAAATGGCCTCTCTGTTGATCGAACAGAATCAAAGGGTGGAGTTTGTGGCTATGATTGATACATTTCCCTGGTCTCCACTAACGCGGGTAGTCAGCCCCAGACTGGCCTCCACGCAAGATGAAAGAACCTCGCAACAACTTCGGCGTATTAAGGTGAGTTTAGGAACCCAAAAAACAATCTAGGAAAAAAGAACATCAACAATGAATACAATAGGAACATTTAGGGAAATCTTTAATTTCTGTTAATTTGATCCAAGCAAATGGAAAAAGCCACTGTGTCATTTTATGAAATGTTCCGATATTCTCAAGTGAGGAGAAAATGCTTTTTAAGCAGGTAAATCATTTAAGAACCTCTTCCTGTCACCCTTGAAAATGAATTTCTTTACACTAAAGATAAAGCAATTCTTTGAAATCAGAAGATATTGCATCGCAAACAGTTAACTGAGACGAAGCACTTGATGTCTTTGTGCAAATTAAATTATCAACAATCTAACCGAGAGGCACATCTCGTTGCGGTGATCCAACAACGTGGCAATCTATCTTGCAAGATGCTATTCAAAGAAATACAAACCAACTAAAATGGAGAGCCCTTTGGTCTCCGTACATTACGATCTCTAATTAGTTGTTTATCTATTTATCTATTCAGTTATAAAAATTATTCGAACAGTTCTTTATAAACTGGGAAACGGGACTTGTGCAGATGTTCAAATGAAAACACAAATAAATTTTAAACTTGCAGATTCAGTTTGAAAACTTCCTAAAAAAACTGGCTCTTGATACTCTAAAGATGACTTCGGATGAATACCAACAGCTGACGAGAGGTCACAATCAAGACTGGATCATAGATGAACTAGAGAAAAGGAGCTTGGAGAGGGGACTAGTTTCTTACAATCTAAGGACTCTTCTTGAGTCTCTTCAAAAGGACCAAATTTTTGCTAGTAAAACACACAATGAATGGGGACCTCCTGAGGTAAGGACCATTTTAATGACACCTTACAGTGACACGAACCGAGGTAAACCAACTGAGCTTAAAGCCTTTCATTCCAAAGGAGATGCATTGTTCTCATTTACCTTCAATCCAATAGTATTTTATGTGCTGGCAAACTGCTCACTGATCAAACCTAAAGAAATGTACGCAGCAAGCATCTTATCCAGGCCTGGGTTGTTCACAGATGAGTTTAAATAACCCAGGATAGTCTAAAATTTGGTTTTAGGTTTGAAAGCTTTAAAAGAAATGCAGTTCAAATCTTTTTGCTTGCAATTTCATCAGTGGATGTTCTAACGAGAAAAGGGAAATTTGCCTCTGGAAGGCTTTTGAACAAAGGAATAAAGAAACCTGGATTAAAATTTACGCCTGGGTTAGCGCTAATCGGCCTTCGTACAACTGGGCCCGGGAATGGAACGCTTTACACCACTGAAACCTGAATTAGCACTTGCAGTGTATCCCTGAGGGCGATGGGTTTACGCAAAGAGTAAGCCAGAGTGAGCCCTTTGGAAAATGTGCAATATGTGAGTGTTATTCTGGATTATTTGTGGTAAGTTACACCAGCCCCCTTAGACCGCTTGGTGCACTTAGAATCAGCTATGCCCTGGCCTCAAAGACAATCGACCTATAAAATATCACGTAACGTAGGAGATTAACAGCGCTATCGTGAGTGTGGGAGATGACAGTCAAAGAAGGGAAATCCTACTTACTCCCTTTTTTTCTTCATTCTTAGATTCGTTACAGAGGTCCTCTCACTTTCCTTGAGAGCCTAGACACCCGCCTCTCTCCCAGGCTTCGCTCAAACGAGGGCGCTGAAGAAGTGTGGGGCCAATTGGTGGACGGAGGTACCACAGTGCTAACTTGTCCTGGTGATCACTATTCCTTAAGCGAGTTACCTCATGCCCATGTGACAGGAAGTATCCTAGCGACAGCCCTCGCTCTCAATTACCGCATGTTGTTTCCAGAATTTCCCAGACCTGCGAGAACGTTTAGCCAGAGACGTGCTGTGGAGAAACTTTGCAATGGAGTTAATGTGTTCCTTCATTCAAAACGAGGTACAGTTTCCAAAACTTTTGTTATGTAGTCTCTTTGCATAGCTAAGTTTATAGACGCGATTCATGAATACATTAGCCTAAACTGTTTTGTGTCCGAAAAGATTGAGAGGAATTTGTGTTTAGCGATCATGTGAAACACAAGTCTCTAGAGAGGTAAAACAGACAAAGAGGCAGTGAATTTTTTATGCTCTTATTATCTGGTGATTTATGCTATCAGGTCTAGGCGGTTTTTCTTTTTTTTATTTTGCTTGTGATTTTGAATTTTTCTCTCCATTTAAGGTAACAAAAAGCCTCATTTTGGTAAGTTACTCTTCCATGAAGATGCCAATAAACTCGGGTTGAGATCAACCGAAGATGAAGGAGAAGCAAACCAGAAGGAGAAAATAAAAAAAGTTATCGACCTCAAAGGTGACTATGATAATAGGCTGCAGTTACAAGTCGAATACAGCTTGAGGGGTTACTCAGGCCCTATCAGAGCCTATTGATTATAATGGTAATTAAAATAGTAAGATTTTGTAAGCTAAGACACAAAGGTATCAAATTTTCAATGCAGATACATGGATTCCTCATGGGAACTGGGGACTCATAATTTTTTCTTTGTCCCACGCTCGTGACAAGACGGAAAAAAACATCTTTCTTAATCGATCATTTATTTGACGAAATTGTTAGAAATAACACACAGTAAAGATGTGCAATCTCCTTCATTGATTAATTCTATCAGCATAAGTTGATCACGTGGTAATTTCTGTCATGGCAGATCTACGCATGGTACAGCCGGGAAGACTCGTGTCCAATGCTCTTAAGTACTCCGGCCGCAGACGTAAAGTTGGAGTCCATCAGAGTGGTAACCTGGAACGAGTTGCCTCCGTCATAACTGCTAAACGAGTCTACAATTTGGAATTCATCGACTACTGCGATTTAAAAGCGTTCTACAACACGATAGAGACTGTATTTGCCGTTAAATTATTAACCACTTGAATTTTTCCTTTATTAGAGTGAAACACAGCCTTTACGTTGAAGAGGCTTATGTATAATTTATTAACTAGGTTATTGTTAGAAGGATTTAAGAGCGACGGTCAGGAAATATCGACCAAAATCTTAATTTCGTGGCAAGAGTTGAAAAATCGCTTTCTTTCGTTTTTTGTCCATAAATAGCTTTTGGTAGATAAGATACCTGATGTGGATTGTTCCCGCCAAAAGCTTTTTATTTTTTAGAAAAATTAGAATATCGGTTTTTGTGGTCGGAGTCACAAAATTGGCTAATCATTTACGTGAAATTTGCATACATCAACTTGCCTCTCGTTCGCAAACAAAGTCGCACGGAGAAATTTGGACACTTTATTTCAACAGAATCACTGTTCTTCTTTTACTAGAAGATTCTTTTAGAGCAAAAGCGACACTCACCGAGCAGAAATTATTAAAACATGAGGAATAGGTTTCATGGATAACAAAAACTCCGTTTTGTTATTGATTTTCTATGGCAATATTGTACATGTGGTATAACTCTAAATTGACTTCATTCTATTTAAATCCCACATTTAGACATACATCTAAAACATACCTGGGAATTAGCTTGGGTTATTGAATGAAATCTCTTTAAGGCGGTATCGAAGTTAAGGAATTTTCATGGTGGGTCGGCGGTAATTGTGTAAACACTTCCAGTTTCGAAATCCATGAAAGTGGATATTTGATCCCCAAATACTAATTTTTCTTAATCCTTGTAGGTTTTACAGTTGCAAAGTTGCGTTTCTACTTAAAGAGTGAGATAGAAAAGCCAAAGTGGGTGAATTTTTAGACATTTTGAAACGCTAAACTCTATCGACCGGAGACTCCGCGTGACGAATTGTTTCGTGACTAAACGTAATATTGAGGAGTCGACCATTCACGGAATCACAATATTAACACTGCATTTCTTGACGGCGTATGAGAACAGTGTAAGGGTATAATTGAATGAGTAAAACAGCAAGTTTTGGAAAATATGGCTCTCAAAACTCGGTTGCCATGGTAACGTCAATGCTGACGTACAAGTCACGACGACTTTAAAATGTCCCCAGATGATTTTTAGGAAAAATCTCTAGGTTTGGTGCTCAAAGCTTGAGCGGTTTTGAAGTTATTCAACTTTTTAAGCAAAGGGGGGCTTCAAACCCTTCCCGGTCTAAATAGGGTTAAGGGTGTGAATAAAATAGAAGAACGTATGGAATGCCACCAGTAAACGTAAAAGCTAAACCTCGCTCAACTTTTACGTTTACGTGCGACCTTTCAAACATTGCCTCTATTTAAATTACGCGCCGAAAAGCTACGTGTGTATGCACGTGAAATTTACGCGACAGTGGGAATCCACCCTTATTCACCTACCTAGACGCGAGCAGTAACCAATTAGAGAGCACTCATGTAGTAGGCAGTCGAGTAACATTCATTATACACCTACGCCAGGCGCGCAACAAAATTATTTTCCTTTTTCACTTTCTTATTTTACCTTGAAAGAATCCCTTTCGTTTGCATTTTTGTAGCAGTTTGCCAGCGTGTACATCAATTCTTTATCCAAACCACTAGAACAAGTGTGATTTCCAGTTTCATTTTGTTTTGAGGACATAATGGATTCCCAGAGAAGATCTGGATCATTAGGCGCTATTTCACCAAGAACAACTGAAACCGCTTGCTTGGCTTTGCGCTCATGCAGTCGTCTGGTCCTTCCACTGGCATCGTTCCAAGGTGTCTTTAGGGTGTACCTAATAGGACTAACGTCTCGACTTCTTAAGAAACTGTTAAGGTGGTCAATAGGTTCTTCCGACTTCATTCCTGTAGTGCTTGTCTCGGTTTCTTCTAGGAGGGTAAACATAATGACGTTTCTTGCTCTAGTAAGTCATGTGCTACCACCTAACAGGGAGTACTTGCAGCAATTCGAAGGTTACACATCACGCCCTAGACAAGGACGCAAAATAAATATAACGTAAACTGTATTAAAAAAATTAATTGAATACATAATTATCAACCAACACTTAGACAAAGATCAATAATCCCACCTGATCTTTGTTGCCTTTATTCTGGACTAAAAATAAAACATTTTTTGCTGCCTTCATTTATGATAAAAAGTGCCTAATTTATTACATAAAATACCTTTCATTATGACAAATAAGTACGAACTTTAAAGCGAGTGGTAAAGGAACCCGAAGTGGTATATTGGAAACCCGAAACGTTTTTCTGGGCGTTATTCACCGTATCCTTAACCTTGAGAAAATCACATGAACTCGTATCCCTGGCGGTATAAGGTGGAGAGATGCGTGTGTGTTGGTGGGGGCAAGTGGGAGCAAAAATGCAGTTTTTTTTAAATGAACCCTTTATTCTTAAAAGAACAATTTGGCCTCAGCTTACCATCGCGGACTACGTGGTCTTTAACTTGTTGCCACTGCTTCAAGTTCTCAGATTTTGGTGAGAATAAAAATAGAAAATCCGCTGAATAAATTTCAACTGTGTGCAGACGCAAGGGCGACATAAAATGCACGGGGTATTAAACCTCTTCATTATCTGCGGAACTCAGGAAAAACTGACGTAGAAGGCACAAAATAAGCATATAGCATTGTTTTCTTGGATACCAGCACACAGTCTGAGGTCTACGAAATCGGTTAATTTGTGCTCTCTATCCCTATTCGTTACATTTTAAGGAAAGGCAGCAAGGAAACGGGGCCCGCTCATGCAGACTTTGTAATGATGAGGTCCCTATCCATTTTTTTTTTTCTTTTTTGCCCCGCGGGCCTTGTTTGGTGCCACTGTTAATAACACTATTTCCATTGAGTGCCAGTTCAGAACTTACAGAAGTCTCAATGGTCTCAGTCTCCTCGTAAGAAAGGTTCTTGGTCTCCGGAAGCTTTGTGGGCAGCTCCCCTATTTTCTGCATGTCAAGATTAACCCGGCAGTTGTGACAAATAACTGTTGAGTGAATCGATGGAAAATGCAGGTTTTTGCTGGTACGATATAATCACTATTCTGAACAACTACGGTCTTAATTTACACAAGTAAGGGAACCTGTTTCAAAAAACTTAAATGATAGATTTTCCTGCCCTTTCATATACTTCAACTCTTCAATTCCCTACCCTTTGATATACCTGAAGCCTAATAAAGGTACACTTTAGGAGCTGAGTCTCCCTGTAACTATTTATAGGCCATCAGGGAATCTGCTTTAAAAAGCTGTAATTTAGGAGTCCGGTGAAGGCTTCTAAATTTACCTTTTTGCTGCTACGATCACTAATATAAAATGTTAGAATAATGAAAGGAAAAGAAACACGTAAATAAACAAAGGCTATTGAATTTGCGACCGTCACGGCTACTTAATTATTGAAAAAGTCAAAATAAAAAAAAAAGAAAAGTGCTTACAAAGTGCTTTAATTGAAGTGTCAGATTGGACCGTCATTTTAGAGCTGATCTGTTTGGTTGAAAAAGATGAAAAATGATGTATACGTACCTGAACCAACTGGAATAAAAATTCCCAGTTTCTTCCATATCAAATAACAAGCACTTTTGCCAAGTCCTCTTTCTGCCTTTGCGTTTTTTTGGGCTTGTCCGCCGTGCTTCGAGATTGGCGGAGGAACTCGGCACAGATTCGATCCTCGACGCCACCCTATACCAAGGGATGAGCGGTGCCGGGGACAAATCGTTAATTCCGAAAGGTCTAACTCCGAAGAAAAGGATGTAGATACTCTTCCCAAAATAAGTTCGATTTCGGTTTCTACGTCAGTTATTGACAAGGAAGACTTATGACCCGCGATGTCTCTTTTGCAGTTCAGAAATGGAATAACCTCAGTTGATCTGCTCCTATCTCTGGGGTCATAAGAGCAAGAACCGCCGACTAAGGAGCTAAAAGAGCACTTAACGTCCATGATGACACAAAACTGGCAAAAGAAATTCACTCTAACTTCGTTAATTAAATTTTCCCTCTGCATTTAATTGACTAATTCAATTTACTACGGCCAGTAAACTGCTTCGAGCTTTAGCCAACTCTGTCATTTCTTCAACAAATAATAAAAATAAATCCTCACAATTGAAGAAAATATCAATTTAAAAAGCATCTATGATTTTTGTCTTTCTGTTCCGATTCTCCTGAAATCAAAGGAAGCGAAAAAATCAAGTATAAAAGTTAAACAGGTTAGCGGAGAGCTAATCAAATTACATCCTGATATTTATCAGGGAAAACATCTTACACTGAAAAGAAAAACTTTCACCTTAACAATGAGAAAAAATAACCTCTCTTTGGCCGATTACCTTTTTTCAATAAAAAAGGACGAAAAGCTCACACCAGAATCGTTTTCAGTACGCTTTCGTGTATATTCCGGCCTGCTGTGTAAAAACTTCGCTTGACGTTACGGTCACGCAACAAGAATTGTTTACTCAGTCGTTGTAAAAAATTTGAATGAATTACTGTCATTTCAAAACCTTCGCGTGAGGCACTGTAAAGAAAACCCATGCTGATTCTAACATATTATAAAGGAAAACCTTAAATCCCTCTAATGACATAGTTAAAAGGAAAATCTGAATTATACCACATAGTGAAAAAAACGTTTGAATTAAGGAGGTATTTGCGGGATTTTTCACATTTGAAAATACAGCAATTTCCTGCGCGTTGTTTGCTATTTATGAACAACAATAAAGATAAGTCATATAGTTTCTGGGAAAGTACGGCACTCACTCTATCAAAATTCGGTGTCATGATCCTTTGAATCGTTTTTCCTTGAAGACCAAAAGTCAGTTTAAAATATCAATTTCACACTTGCTTGCGGGACCTTTCGGGATCGTCGCGGGTCAAATTCGTTTTTCTCAGTTTTCTCAGAATAAAAGCGCTCCGGAAGAAAAAGAAATACATTAAATTTCTTCTATTCGTATTAGCTTTTTATAGTCAGAAAATAAGCGAAATTCATTTTTCAAGTCTTGCCACTCAATGGTCGATATTTCCTGACCGTCGCTCTTAAGCATCTTACGAATTCAAACAGATATCAAGTTATGTTAGAGGTAACCTCGAAAACGTGAAAGGAATTCAAAATTCGAATATCAAATTAATCGCAAGACATTCACTCAAAGTGATTGAAAGTCCTTAAACGTAAAGCTCTGGAACAATCCAACATCAGACTGGGACGTAGGATCATAGTTTCTAAAGAATCTGTGATGCTGCGTCGGTGGGATAGTATTAAAGGGTAATTTAGTGTTATCAACCTAATTAATAACGTAAACTGGCCACTGTAATAGTTTTAAAGCTGACGTTTCGAGCGTTAGCCCTGCGTCTGAGCGAATGACAAATGGCTAACTGACGAAGATTCGTGCTGACAAAAGGGGCTAACGCTCGAAACGTCAGATTTAAAACTCTTTAAGGTGGCTAGCTTACGTTATCAAAACACTTGATATATCCCTAATTACCCTGTTGTGACCTGGAAAACTTACAAAGGTAATGTGGTCAGCTCTCCTATTTGGGATTAGTTGGCTTTATGCGTCAAGAAAAGTCAGTGACAGTTTAGCGATAAGTTTTCAAGCTTTTACTTTTCGAGGTCTTCCTTTCGAGGTCTCGGGTCTTAGCCTTATTATAAAGCGCGCAGGAGGCAATTAGAGCACGAAAGAAGTGTAGGGGGGAAACACGAGACTTTGTCAAGTGTTTTCCCTAATCTTTTCGGAAGATGGCCGATAGCAATTGGCAGATAGCATAGCAGCTCCATGTTTTTTACTCAAATAAAAACGCTCCTTTAACCAATGACAGCGCGCTTTAAACCCGGACATTATTGTAAATATTCATGAAATTGCTCTAGATTATTTCCTCATGAACTTCTGCGAGCGTGTGGAAATTTCCTCTTCCGTGCTTATCACACATTGTTTTAATAAAAAATCCCCTAGTGATTCCAAGTCGATCAAAGAGCTACATAAATCTTTTAATCTTTGAAATGGAGACGAAAATATTGCTCTAGTAAATAGATTTGTTAATTATGTCGAATCTCTCGTAGCATCTAAATAATACTGTTTCAACACTTTATTTTGGTTCGCCTGATGCTTGTTTGTTTGTTCCCCTAATCATTTGAGGATTTTGAAATCCACTTTGTAGTAGTATCAAAATTCTAGGCGACTAACATAAACTGATAGCAAGCGATAACACCGTAGATTTATTCAAGTCAGGCATAACGTTTTGAAAATTCTTTCGGCAATTGTTCGTTTTAAAACGACGAGGCTAAAAGCAACTGTTAAAAGACAAAATTGGCATCAAACAAGAAATTTCTCTAGAATGTATATGTGATTCTACTTTATTTAAGTGTTGGGAAAATGAATGGAAATAATTTATCGTAAACCATTTAGTAGAAATAAAAAAAACCAGCTGAATATCCCCCATTTCATTAACGACCTCACTTTCCAACTATAGCGACTGTTACATTCAGAAAGTATGCCAAACAAAACAAGAACAGGATGTGAAACCACTACAATAGGCGTATATGTAAATGTTAGAATGACCCTGGGGGCGGGGTGCGCCGTTCATTTCTTTGAGTGGTTACCCTTGCATAGAAATGGTCCGTGATTATAGAGATGCGCGCTCGCTGTGATGTGAGACTGTCATGGCGTTCGGACGTGGTTTGCTCTGATCCGCCATGGTTTTCAATTTAGCCCATAACATAACTCCATTCGAATATCTAAATTGAATGCCGTTAGTTGCCTGCTTTTTTGACCGTGAGAACTCTGGGTACAGAATAGTTTCAACGCAGGGGGTCTTGAAACTGTTAAAAACTTCGTGGGCGGCTATGGAGGACTTTCCTGGTAAGTAACTGTGTCTTCTTTTCGATCTTTTAACATCCGTGCCTTATCCTTGCTAAGGCGTAAAATCTTACCGCACGTAAAGAGAGACTGAATGGAATTACTAAATGAACACTGCCGACTGGAAGAAATTACGCTGTTAGTTACTGGCGTAAAGTCTTACATATATACATCAACAACTGCAAGAAATGACGCCGTTAGTTACTGGCGTAAAATCTTATATATACGTCATCGACTGGAAAAAATTACGCCGATAGTTACCGCTGTCATTGGTTGAAGGAGCGTGTTTTATTTGAGTAAAAACCATGGAGCTGCCATGCTATCTGCCAATTGCTATCAACCATCATCCGAAAAGATTAGGGAAAACACTTCATCAGGTCCCGTGTTTCCCTCCTACATTTCTTTCGTGCTCGAGTTGCCTCCTACGCGCTTTATAATAAGGCTAAGACCCGAGACCTCGCCGTTAGTTACGTAGGTAAAATCTTTCCAACTGGCGTATAAACTAACAGTATGAATTTATTACGGACAGGCCCTGCTTCTAATTCAGCTAACTGAATTTTACGTCAATAACTAACGGCGTAATTTCTTCCGGTCGATAGTATTTATATGTAAAATTTTATGCCAGTAACTAACGGCGTATTTCTTCCAGTCGGTGATGTATACATGTAAGATTTTACGTCGGTAACTAACAGCGTAATTTCTTCCAGTCGGTGATGAATATATGTAAGATTTCACTTCAATAACTAAAGGCGTATTTCTTCCAGTCGGTGATGTATACATGTAAGATTTTACGCCAGTAACTAACGGCGTCATTTCTTCCAGTTGGTGATGTATTTTAGTAGAAATAAAAAAAGCCGGCTGAACATCCCCCATTTCATTAATGACCTAACTTTCCAACCATAGAGACTGTTACATTCAGAAAGTATGCGAAACATTAATCTTTTAATCTTTGAAATGGAGACGGAAATATTGCTCTAGTAAATAGATTTGTTTAGGCGTATATGTAAATTTTAAAATGACCCTGGGGGCGGGGTGCGCCGTTCATTTCTTTGAGTGGTTACCCTTGCATAGAAATGGTCCGTCATTACAGAGATGCGCGCTCGCTGTGATGTGAGACTGTCGTGGCGGTCGAACGTGGTTTGCTCTGATCCGCCATGGTTTTCAATTTAGCCCATAACATAACTCCATTCGAATATCTAAGTTCTTCTCTGTCTCACTGTGACTTCTTGGATAAGAACGGTTGGTGTAAATCGAAAAGAGCTGTTCCTGTTACACATACAACGTAATGACACTATTGCTTATACAATTTCATTCTGAAACCAATATTTTTCTGTCAACCAAAGTGATTTGAGAGAGAGAAAAGAGAGGATTGATAAGTTATTTATATTTCTATCTATCTTTCTATCTATCAAGAGGCGTACTAGAACAGCCAAGAGGGGCTACAGAAGACGTGGATTACTTTGAAGTACATGGACAGGTACCATAATTCAGTGGTGATGTAGTGGAAATCAACTCTGTAGAGGACCAGGCCAACCTTCAACCAGGCCACAAGGTGTACGAGAAAATTGAGAATTGGCTCTGTGAAATCTAATCTCAATCACATAGAATCTGCCTCTGATCTTGCTGCGCTAGCTTATAGGGCCATCCTGCGGACGATACGAAATAAGACGCTTGTACCAACTATCAACGTTAAGGTGTTAGCAGAAAAAGGGCTTACTTTGAAACAAATTAGTCAGCCTTAGAACATGGTAAAAGGCTTACAGCGAATGGCAGCAGGAAACTCATTCGGCCGCGGTGGGTCAAATGTGCAAGTTTTTCTTAGTGAAGCTACATTAACGCCAAGCTTCGAAGTTGAAAGCTTCAAACGCAAGAATAATGTTATCACAATTACAGCACGTTCTTTAAAAGCTCTAAAGAAGCTGTCATATCTCTACTGTGAGTGGATTAAAGACAACGCTGAAGAAATGGATGAACATTTTGTGGAAAACTTATGTTACTCTTTCAATGAACACCGAAGCCTTTATCCACATCGCATAGCACTTACCTTTGGAACCGCTTTCGAAGCATCCCACTCACTAGAAGCTTTTGCTGATGACTTCGCTGGTTGGCAAACATTCGTCGCTTACGCCAAAGTGACCTCAAGTGATAGAAAAGTTGTTTTCATGTTCGGGGGTCAGGGATTAGAGTGGTATGCCATGGGAAGGCAGTTAATGGAATATGAAACTGTCTTCAAAGAAGCTATTTTAACAGTGGGAAGATTACTAAAAGATATGGGAGAAACGTGGTCACTTGAAGACGAACTGATGGCGCCAAAAGACGTCTCACAAATGACAGAGTGCTACATTGCTCAGACGGCCACCTTTGCTGTCCAGTACGCAACCGCACAGCTTCTTAAGTCCTGGAAAATTCTTCCGTCTGCTGTTATAGGTCAAAGTTTTGGAGAGTTGGCAGCTGCCTGTGTTTCTGGAATCATAACTGTCAAGGAGGCACTTCAGCTGGTAGTAATTCGCTCCACTCTTCATGATAGCTGCCCAAAGAATGGAGGAATGGCTGCCCTGGGCTTGTGTGAGGCAAAAGCCAGGGATTTACTTTTAAATCTAAGGTTAAACGCCACCCTTGACATAGCAGCAGTTAATGATGCAGACGGTGTTACTGTAGCGGGTGATTTTAAATTCATCGAAGCTCTGGGGGAACATCTATCGGTGAACGCAAGAGATGTTTACTGGCGCGTTTATGGAACAAATCGTGCATTTCACAGTTCACAGATGGAACCCATCAAAATCCCTTTTCAGGAAGCTTTGAAAAGGGTTCAACTAAAGCCTCAGTTATCAAAGATTCCGATGTATTCTTGCGTTGAAGGCGAAATTGTCTCAGGTCAGCAGTTAAACAGCGATTACTGGTGGCGAAATATTCGCTGTCCTGTTCGCTTCTATTCAGCAATGAAACACCTACTACGGGATGGTTACAGGCAGATAATTGAGATAAGCATGCAGCCATTTCTTTTCCGCCACGTGAACCGGATAGCTCTTCAGGAAAATCTAACGGAACGGGAAAGGCCCGTTGTTTTTACAACTCTTCCTCATAAGACAGTGCCAATCGAGGACCAACACAAATATTTCCTTCAGAACACGGTATGTAAATTGTTTACAGTGGGATTTCCTATAGACTGGAACTCGGTGGAGGGGAACCGATCAGCGAGGTTCATCCGGTCCGAAACATCTCCACGGCTGGAAAGCAGCTCTTGTTACAGGGAACATCCACCACAACCAAAAGAGCAACAAATTAGTTCCAGAGAAACCATTAAGAGGCCAACTCATCCTTATCTATCAAAAGTCAAAACGACCGACTTATGTTTAAGACTACACTGCTGGGAGACTGAGAATGATCTATTAAACATTACATCTCTGAAGAACCACGACCTAATCGAGGGAGGTGCCGTTATGTCTGGGGTTGCTTACCGGGAGATGGCCTTTGCAATGGTAAATGACAAATTTGTTCATATCTTTAGCCTGGATCTGGGTAATGTGAAGCTTTCAAGTCCTCCCACTCTTCCAAAAACACAGGTAACTACAGAAGACTCATGAATTCGAGTCATGCTGTAGAAGATAAAATGAGTTTACCTTGTCTTAGTGTTTTTTGTAATTTAGGTTGGATCCTTAAGTCCCCGCCTTTTAACGACAGGCAGCAGTGAGAATTGGGGTGAAGTGTGTAACCCTGCTGCTCCGTACGTTCAGCTGATCGTCAAAGAACAGCGCCATGGATCATATTTTCTCGGAGAATATTCATGTGGAAGGTTCCAGAGTGTGGAGTATCCCGTGATTGACACACTTCCCTGGTCATCGTGTTCACAGAACATAACCATTAGGTTATTTTCCATTACGAAAGACGGACGACTGACATCGCGACACGTTCAGGTACGTACAATAGCTCAAAATTACTTTAAATCATATTATGTTGAGCTATTGTCCTTGAAATAAGTAAACCTCTCGTTCACAGACACCTTCAAAGAACTATCTCCTACATAAAAATGAGTAACTCTGGAAATTGGTGGCCTTGGGCTTTGAAGACACATCTCATTACTTTCGCCTCATCTGGTGACTTAATGTTTAGAGTGATTATTATGTAATCATGATTTTTATCACGTGGATTTCGATATCGCGGAGATAAGTGGATCTTTCTCGGTCATAAATATGTTTGTCTTAGAGGAGCTAAGTGTGACGGTGAATGTCAAATGTCTCCCCATAAGTGGACCGACTTGATAACCATAAATTTCAATCGGCCTAAAGCTATTAAGTGGCTTTGTTGGACATTAACAGATGTTGTTGATCTCTATTTAGCTCCAATTTAAAGGCTATTTGGAAAAACTTGCAGTAGTAGACAAATGAGAGAGATACACTGTCAAGACTGGATCATCGATAAATTACATAATAAGCTATACTAATGGTCTTACTTCCTACATTTTAAAGACTCTAAGAGAAGCTCTCCTGAAGAATCAAACTATTTTCAATAAGGAGTACCAAGAATGGCAGCCTGCTGAGGTAAGAGGTACTCTTACTGAATAAGGAATATCCCCACAGTAAGTTATTCAGGGGCAAGCTGTGCAAATGCCATCAGCACAAGGAGAAGAGTACCAAGCCATAAATTGGAGACATGCTTACAAAAGGAAAATAACTTAGACAGCATTTTTGCATGCTTTATCTTCAATAGGTTCGAGGTCCTCTCTCATTTCTAAAATGCCAGAATAATAGATTTTTGCCACGTAATCCCACAACATATGGCATCGAGGAAGTCTGGAGCCAGTTAGTAGATAAAGGTAGCACAGTACTCGTTTGTCCTGGTGATCATTACTCCCTTAGTGAGTTACCTCGAGCGCAAGTAACAGGCGGTATCTTAGCAACTGCCCCGGCCATCAACTGCTGCATGTTGCTACCAGAATTGCCCACACTTCCAAGAATGTTTACCCAAAGACGTGCTGTGGAGAAACTTTCCGGCGGTGTACATGTAGGCGTGTTCCTTCACTCAAAGAGAGGTAATCTAAAAAGAAACGCCTGGACCTTTAATTAAAGGAGCATGATTTATTTTTTTTCTTTCAAATATGATCAGTGTCCAAATTCATGCAGGAATTTCGTTTGTTTCACTGCTCCTCTAAAAATCCACTTTGGCAACGAAATTGACCTTTTCACTAGCTTTTCCCACGCCTCTAATTT
The DNA here is from genome assembly GCF_964200805.1 of Pocillopora damicornis. Classification (NCBI taxonomy): domain Eukaryota; kingdom Metazoa; phylum Cnidaria; class Anthozoa; order Scleractinia; family Pocilloporidae; genus Pocillopora; species Pocillopora damicornis. The sequence goes on from NC_142677.1 coordinate 20,145,129, forward strand.
TTTTCATTTTTTCATGGTTGGCCATTTCAACCACAGTTTATGGTTTTGGTCCAACAACTTACGATCAAAAAGTACCGTAAAAGAAGGTTTTACAAAACTAATCCATGAATTAGATATTTTGCCTATGGTTTCTCAGGGTTTCTTTCTTTCCAATCAACGAATTAAAATTGCCAGAGATCTGCCACGATAAAGAATATGATAAGACGGATAAAAGTATCCTGTTTAAATCCCATTCTCAACTTATTTCTGTTGTATTAGGCAACAAAATGCCGCGTTACAGAGACCTATTTTTCCGAGAAGATTTCCACAAACTTGAGTTGAGATCAAAACCTGGCGAAAGAGAAGCGATTCAAAACGAGGAAACTAAAAAAGATCATGGATCTGAAAGGGTAACGATACTCTTTACTTTAGGTTACGTTGTCAATATTTTTGTCTAAAACTAAATATTCCGCTTGGGACAAATTTCAAAAGATACGACACATGCTTCCTTGTAAAGAGAGGATCAAGCAATGAAAACTGAATCCCAGCCCATTCAGGTCTTATCCCTTCGAAGTAACGCTCGGAATCTGGACTTGTCACCTTCATCTCGTATTTTGCCTCAATGAACTAATCGGTAAAATACAGCCCAAGTGGAAGTTAGATTCCCTCAGCCTAAACGTATCTCGTCTGTTACCTAATCCTTTGGAATAAAAGATTAGGTCTGATTCCTTTCACGTTTGTTTTCTCTTCTTTTTGGGGGAGACATTTGACATTCACCGTCACACTAAGCTCCTGTAAGACAAACATGTTTATGACCGGGAAAGAATCGTTGTTTTTTTTTTTCTATTCTTAAACTCATAATCGAACGAAATTTTTCTTAAAATGAAATCAACTTTAATTTCAGAACCTTACGTGGTGCAGCCAGGAAGGATCTTCTCCAGTGCCTTGAAGTAAACTTGGCGAAAGCGAAGAGTTGGAGGTTACGAACGTAGGAAACCAAGGACTTATTCCATAGAATTTTGTCGAATTATTCCGATTTGAAAGCGTTTTACGACATTTTAGAGGCTGTGTTCGCTGTGAAGCTAGTGACTGTTTAGAACCATAGTCATGGTATTCAGCAGTCGTGTAAAAAAAAAACCAAGAATTAATTAGCTTATTTGAAGTATCAAGGTCAACCGACGTTTATAATTTAATGATAGTGTTTACTTTTTATTTCCTGCCTTCACTTAAGAACCATGCTGAATAGAAAAGGAACAAATCGGTTTTCAAGTTAGATTTGATATCTTATTATTACGCATGTCCAAGTGCCACTGCCTATTCTTTGCGATATCAGGCGGCACTTCTGACTGAGGCAATTTTAAGTAAACAGAATCACTCCATTAACAAGCTTGTGTAGCAACTATCTCTTTTTAAGCCAGACGACAGAAGGGTTGGCTGAGCGAAATTTACGCACAGGTATAGATAAAAACCCTCAAACCACCCGTTCTAAAGCGATGAAGGTGCTTTTCAACTTATAAAGGAATTCATATGCTGAGGTTTGGACTGCAAATCTTTAACGGTTGATTTTTGGGGGAATATGTTCCTTAATTCAGTTAGCCTTCTCAAATTTCTAGATACAGATATAAAGTCACACCTGTATACAACGGCCAAATATAAGGCATTTACAAGAAAACCACCTGATAATTTTCCATTTTATTTACTGTAGGGTTGAGGTGTATATCACGGTCACTTTAATGTTGCAGACACGGTCACCTTTACATTTTCTGATTCCACAAGTCCATTATTATGCACCTGTATATATAACGGTCACTGAACTGGATTACCATAAGCGAATTGTTGTCAACATTGTAGCTATCGGGGCAGGGGTATCAATGAACACAACTACAAATACTATATGGCATCGCCTATGTCCAGAACGTGCTTGGGAAGTACAGTAATAGAATTGCAGGAGAGGCTCAAAATCTCTTTCAAGCTTTTTTTTTTGTCTCCATACTGCAGTAGCACCCGTATTTTCTGAAATAGTACAACTCTAATTTACATTGAAAAAATTGAGGGACATCCTGTATAGGATCAAGCTTCGCGCTCTGAAATCTCAGAAAAATATAACTTATCTTTATTTGTCTTTACTGTTAAGCAAAGGGTTGAAGAAACGCTTTTAATTAATTGAGTTAATTCGGTTAATTGAGTTTACAGTGAACTGAAATATTTTGTGGCTTCTGCACCGTATTTCTTACGTTGCTCGTAATTGTTATTGTCAAAAAAAATAAATTGAGTGGTTATTCTCACATCTAAACATTTGAATTTTATAAGAGTTCACGGGAAACCTGTAAATAAAGGTCCCGAAGCCAATTCCCGTGGTAAATTTTTATATACAGGTTTGACTGCTTGTATATACACACCTCTTTTTGAAGTGGTGATAGAATGCGTCGATTTCGTCTTTGTGTATATTCAAGTGTTACCCACAACCCTAGTGTGATGAAAATCGATTCTAGTGTTGGCAGTTTAACAGAAAATTGCGCGCGTGCCATCGGCATGTTTCATATATTGAAGAATGATACGTGAGCGCGCGTAGATATGGAATTTCTCTTCGAGTGTTTAACTCGATAGCTCACTCGTGAGCGCAGCGAACGAGTGAGATGTAGAGTTGAACACGAGAAAAGAAATTTCACATCTACAAGCAACCATGTATTATTTTGTTTATAAACACAATTGCCCTTTGCGGACAAGAAAAGTCGACGTTGTTAATGAAAGGAAAAAAAAGGATCGACAGTCCGCGAAAAAAAGTCGTAAAGTGCGTTGGCGATAGGGCTCATGAAGAAAAATGCGTTGAATCATTAAAAAACAAACGATGGACGTAACTTTCAATTTACAAAATTCTCAGTTATTGACTTTTCCTTGCCGACTGCCGAAATTTATTCAGGTACACAGCCAAACTCGGCTTGTGGCAAATCTTCCACTTGTCGATTTTCGTTCTGAGCCACGGAAAATGCCATTACCAAAGCCACTGAGTAGGTAACTTTCGGTATTTCTTCCCCTCCTAGGAAATTTTAAAAGTCACTGCCTACCTGCAGTAATATAAATCTTCGAGTGTTTTAGCACCCATAATCCGAGAAAATTTCGACAAACGACCTTGGATTGAGAATGGTGAGGGTTTTTCCATTCGTTCATCAACATATAAGAGTGGCGCGAAAGGCGTGTGACGTGTCAGCAACTGATTGGCGATATTAAACACACGTGAAAAATTATCATATCTTTTCACGTGTCGTTACGGCTTTTCTCAGGGCAGGAAATCCTTGAATAACAATGCAGTTTGTATGATAAATAGAGAATAATACGCGGGCGTGCGTAGATATGGAATTTCTCTTCGAGTGTTTAACTCGCCAGGTCACAAGTGAGGGCAACTAACGAGTGAGATGAAAAAAGTCAACTAATTAATGAATGAAAATAAAAGAATTGACAATCCCCGAATAAAAATTGTAAAGTGCGTTGGTGCTAAGGCTCAAAATGAAAAAATGCGTTGAAACAACATAAAAATAAACAATAGACATAATTTTCAAAATACAAAATTCTCAGTTAATGACTTGGTCCTTAGTCAGATAGGAAATCATTCAGGCACTCGACCAAAATCGGCCTGTGGCAAATCTTCCAGTCGTCGATTTTCGTTCCCAGCCGCGAGAAATGCCATCACCAAAGCCACTGAATACGTAACTTTTGGTTTTTCTTTCCGTATTTTGGTTTTCCTCTCCTTCTACGAAAGTCTGAACGTCACTGTCTGTAAGCAACACAGATTTTTCAGTGTTTTAGTAGCTCTAATCCTGGAAAATTCCGACAAACGACCTTGGATTGAGAATGGTGAAGGCTTCGCTGTTCATTCATCAACCTGACCGAGCAGCGCGAAAGGCGAGTGACTTAGTCACATGACTTAGTCACATGAGATAAGAGATGTACTCAGTGCGATTTTGCTTTTAATTTTTAATTAACTATTAATTTAATAATTTTAATTAATTTAATCTAACTTCAAATTTTGAAACCTTCTCTTTTTCCATAAATCATCACCTTCGCATTTCTCAGGATGTGTTCCGTGAAAATGTATTTTACAATAGTCCAGCATTAGTATTACACATTTAGTACTGGGACTTGTGGACTAACGATTTTCAATGGATTGGTGCACAACTAAATTGGTCAGTCCATAAATCCTATTTCCGACAAAAACCTGAAATCAATCACTTAATTTCCACACGCTTCTTCCCACGTTGGTTGCTTGTTGGTTCCATTTGACAAATATTATTTTTTGATAGGCGTTTATGCTGAATAAGGTTTTATGACAATCAGACAAGCTTTGCAGTTGCTTAGCGCTAACGAAGCGTTGTCACGAGTGACGTGTGAGTAGCTTATTGGCGATAATTCACGTTGTTGTTTCGATTAAAATCTTGGCTTTTTGAGGTTAAAAGTCATTTAGTTGGCTTAGTTAGCTAAAACAGCAATTTTACTGGACTGCTAGTAAAATGCAAGGCACCTCTGCCCAAACATCATAAAACCTGCAAGGCACCTCTTTTAGACGTTTGTTTCCCTGTCACATTCATCCTTCAAAGATTCAGGGGCGTAGAGTGTATCAACTCGGCTGTATTCATTGCCTTGTTTCTTGGAAGTGTCCTCATGTGAGGGGGGTCTGATCCCAACAGCTGGTCTCCAGCAAAGCAAGGACAGATGAACAGGTAGAATACACAAGCCGTGGAGGAGACCGAGCACGACGATGCCGAAGAACATTTTAAAGAATATACGGAAGATCTGTGATGCGGCAAATGCAAGAACGACCATGCCAAGGAAAGTACTGAACCCTAAGAAACAAATAAATAAAAGAAGGAAACCAAATTAAACAATGCTAGAGCGCTGGCAAAATGGTCACCTTGTTTTTACAGTGTGGAAGTAACTCGATTCTAAAGAAAATTCAGAGTGTAATTGAATAAATCGTTGTGTTGAACCACACAGAAAGAAAATAACAGTCACGACAAGTTTACGTCCAAATGAAGGAGAATCTGTAGTTTTCCTTCATTGCGTTCGACTTGCTACCGAAATATTTATGAGAAAAAAACTGCAGAAGTGAGTCTAAAGTGTCCGAATTAAAGATGAAAAATAAACTTAAATGTACACGTGACTAACCTCCCATGAATACACTTGCTCCTAATGTACTCAAGGCATCTACCACTCGTCCATTGACTGTTGCTTCGTTTGACGTTATGTAAGCATGCGCGATATGTGCGCTGTAATCGACTGCAAATCCAATGGCCATAACGAGGTTAACCATAGAAACAGAATTAAGGGAAACATTCCAGATGACCATCAGTCCAAATAACTCGCATATCAGGGCCGCAAAGTTCAGCACTACAATGAACGTAACTGTGCAGTCCACTAAAAAGGGGCTTGTAACAAGCAGTACCGCTATGGCTGCGATAATGAGATTTCTTACGGTTTCCCTGGAAGTAATGGCGTACTGCTCGAAGTATATGAAGAGTCGATTGATTGGAAAGGCATCAAGTTCCGACTTTTCTGTGATATCTTCACGAAGTGTGAGCATGGCGTTTTTCTGGATGGTGGAGGTGCTGGTACTCTTCATAAATCCAAAGATGCGAGAGGCTTCCAGTCTGGTGTCATCCGTGGTAAACTTCAAATCTTGACTGAAATGGGAAAAGGCTGGAATACGAAGGAATTCTCTCAAGGCAGGCAAAAAGTAAGGACCACTGATGCTCTTATTAGTTTGCTCAGCGTAACGAGAGAACGTGTCCATCCAGGATAACGAGCGGTCTCTGTAGTATTTGTTTTCCGTCACGATGTTTGTCAATGCTCTGATCTGTTGCTGGGTTGTATATTTCTCATAATCTAACGCGCCAGTCTCCACGATGCTCACTGGAATAGAAAGGTCAAACTGTTTTTCTTGAGCGGTCAAAAACTGTTTCAAGTAAGAATCATCCTTTGCTAGGATTCTTCTGTTAAACGCCTCGTCCACTTGAGTGACTCCGTAAATTCCAGCTCCAAGCAGCAGCAGCGAGATGAATATCACCGAGCATTTTGTTGCTGGAAACGTCAAGAATTTTCCCCAAGTCTTCATGACTCGATTTGACGTCTGTGTGATGGGCTCGTCCCAGGCTGGCTTTCCATCTTTGGGCCGCGGCGCCAGGCAGCATGGGAGGCAATCTCTGCGACCGGATTTAATTCTTCTTATGTCATAGGTCATGACGGCCACAAAGAAGGTGACAACCATTAGGAATGATGACGTTACTGTCAGGGCTGCGTAGATGCAGAAATACCTACAATAGGATGAGTTAAGCATCGATCAGTAATCACTATGTTACTCTATCTACGTAAGTGTTTTGCAAAATTGAAACCCATGCTTGCCTTGTGTAGTAAATAGCAAAAAGAGCATGTTGGCCTGCATAGTACAATTAACATCGATGCACACGTAGTTTGAATTCGAAACACTTAACTCTTTATCGCGTCACTGGTGATCGCACCAGTGTTTTCCCTTAATCACAACTTTTTCTGAGCCAGTGAGAAAGCTTCATAAAACGCAACAACCAATCAGATTTCAAGGCTTCTTTAAAGTAGCCAGTCAAATTGAAAAGACTTAAAGACACTCCGGCCAAGCCACGGAAATTGTAAAAAGGCCTGAAATGGAAATCCTTTTTATCCTTCGTGACGCGATGTCTTTTATTCAAAGTGTGCCGAGATTTGTGAACACCCTCATAAAATTATTTTACCGCGTTGCATTATAAATATTTTCCCTAGATTAGTTATTCAAACAGAACCACAAGGAATCAGTAAAATTTCTTCATAATTGCTACCTGGAAGAGTAGACTTAGTCGGCAATCAATTCAACTTCCTTACCTAATGGCTGGGAATGAGGTGGATGTGCTGACTGCAAATGCCACTAAATCCGTCATAGTTGTCATAGTAACAGTCGCACCTGTATGCCTCATGACTGCTTTGATCTTTTCCGTTGTCGAAAGGTCACACGGCTGTCGGTCAAGTTCATCCACTAAGATGAATATGCCATCGAGGCCGATTCCAAGGACAAGGAACGGAAGCACTCCCACGATACTGACAAATGGCACTCGGAACCACATACCGAGGCCGAGTCCAGCTAGAATCCCCAGAGCCACTGCGAACACTCCTGCGTTAGCGAGCAGGGAATGGCCGGTCAGCGGATTTTTAAACTTTCCCAGCATGATGCAAGCAAAGGAGATCATCAGAGTGTAAGTGATTGACACCAGTTTGACGTCAGACCCACTGCTCTCAGCGACAGCGTCATCCAGGCTCCTCTCACTCGAGTAGTGGACTTCAAAGCAGGGAAGTTCGTCCACCACAGAAGCCATCTTATCGATAAACTTCTTCTCCCAGTTGAGGACCCTTTCGCGGGCGTCTTCATCGGACGGATCGCGAATATGATAAACTATTTGCAATGCTTTCGCACCAGTTATGATCTCTTGATTTCGGGTGATTTTGCCAAATATTCGGTTCAAGTTGAGCCAGAAGGGGCGTCCGTTTCGCATGATGAAGCTTGTGTTCTTTAAGGCTTTGCTTAGTTCATGTTGAATTTGGCTAATGTCTTTGTTGATCAGATAACTCTCATTAAACTGCAGAAATTCCAGCGGGTTGATCATCACACAGTCTTCTGGTGATCTGGATTTGTTCCCCGACAGTGTAACACAGAAATCGGTATAAGATTCTAAGGTCATTACTGCCTTGTGGGCACGGAAAGCCTGTCTCAGACACTCAGGAGAGAGAACATTGGGATGACCAGGCGCTGCCACCAAAAGGACGATTTCTTCTCGAAACTTGATTCGGAAGTATTTTTCGGCAGTCTCCAAGTCCTTTACAGCGTTGCTGCTTTGAGGTACGAAAAGTTTGTCAGTTCTTGTTTCTGACCGGAACCAAACAAACCCCACAGAACAAACACTGACAAACAGAAGACATATCTGAATTGTTATCAGCGGATGCGTAGCAATCTTTTCCCCAAACCAGCCAAAGAAATGTCTTAGAAGACGCAAATACCAGCTGCATATTGACGACCACAATAAACATGGATTGAGTCGGCGTGGACAGCAGCAACTGTAAAAGTGATCGTATCAATAAGACAAAGAAATGATTCAAATAATATAAATAAAACGAATAATAATGGTATTAAAATAAAAACACCCATAATAACGTGAGTAGTAATATGATGATGATGATATTAATCATTATAATGATGGAGGTGGTGTTATTATCGTCATCATTCTTATCATCACGTTCATTACCATCTTCATGACAAATGTATAATTTTTTATTTCATTCTGAAGACCCAGTCTTGTTTGCTTTCAATCGGGCGCTCTGCTTACTAGTGAAAAATAACGCCTTAAATAACGCCTTAAATAACGCCTTAAATATTTGTCTTATTACTATCATGACAAATTGCATGAACTAAGGAGGTTTTTCTGCGTACTCGTTTTCTAACACCTGAAACACTTAAAGGTAAGCGCTTCTCCGAGAGGTAAAGGTAATTCAAAACCGAATGATTAAACGGAAACAAAATTTCTTCACCTCAACGTTTTCCGATTTTATGTCAAAAATAATTTAAAATTTGCTCCTCAAAAGAAAAAAAAATGCATCTATCATATTTCAGTATCCTGCAATCTGACAAGTACAAATTTGAAAGCATTTTAAAAGCATGGTCAATAGATCGTACAAATACAGGCTTTCAGAGAGGCCGACGGTTCAATACTTCTCCATCACCTATTGGGAAAACGAAGCTTCGGTCTCAGCCAAAAATATCCTAAGCTCACCGTTGTGGTTTCGTACCCCGAACTACTCGGAATTCCACTAATACCTCACAATGCAGATTAATTCGGACGCTTTCCTGCTTTCTTATCCTTTCTCGCCAAAGAGCTCTGACGAGTTAGAGAACGCACATAGCAGGAGTCGCTTTTTTTTTTCCCGTTCGCTATTGAATTTCCTTTAGAATGGTCAGACGTGCTTAGAGTTTCTGACAAAGTTTCTGAATTGACGAAGTATATTTGCTCTTAGGGCTCACGACAGCTTCAAACGTCCGCAGAATATGCTTAGTTTTAAGGGTTTTAGAGTATTATAGCGGAATAACTCGAATTGAGAAAGCATATTTCCTAATATTGTTCTTGTGTTTTGATGTTTTTCTATTTTAAATGTTACTACCCGTCTAAAGCAGGAACTGTGACAAAATATTTGCCACTTTGAGTAAGGTTAACTTTTCTAAACATTGTATCAGAAATAATCAACACACAAATCCGCACTAACCTTGGTTCGTTTGACTCTTGCTTTTGGTCGGGCTGCTTCTTCATTCTGGCCATGATGAGACTTGGAAGTTAGGCGAGAAGAAATAGCTGTGGACTGCGGGAGCAGTTCAGTTATGAATGAACTCAGATGGCGGGTTATTTATATATACTTACTTCGAAAAATTTGATTGTGCCCATGTTTGGCATAATTTTGTTTTCGAATGCACTTCAGCAACGGACAAAGTTTGAAAGATGTTAATTTTCGTATTTCGTGACCGCCTTCAGCGGCGAGAACGCGAGACGAGCATGTACTATTTTCACGCGTAAGATTTTCGCTTAGAGCTGACAGTCGCAAAGATTTCGGTCTCTGTCTCTTGTGATATTCGAATCCTTACATTCGTATACCATTCAAAATCGAAACACCACCAAACATGGAGAAATAAATTATCTGAGACACACTGATAGCCGGCTGTTTATTCACCTGCATTAAATCACCCGTCACCTTTCAGACTAATCCTTTGTTTACGGGCAGTCAAAACATCTTGGCGGTCGCGAATAACAATTAGTAATGGAGCGCAAGTCACGTCTTACCTGCCGGCACATCACGAATCACGTTTCACATTAAAGGTTTGAGACTGAAAGCCCCATTCTCGATGTGAACGATAAGAAACCTTTAATTGATAATTTTTTTGTTAAATTTAAAGCCTGAGATGAAAAAAGAGAGAAAAAAGATTTTCGTCCATTGTTTCGACCGGTACAGATGTTATATAGAATTTCCGTTGTTGCTATGCCAGAACGTCGTGTATTTATGACAAATAACTGCGACAGGAAATTAATACGTGCGATATCAGAATGAGTGTGACAGGAAGTTCATCTATATTCGCTTCTTTTAGCTTTAGTAACAAAAATTGTGTTACAGGCCAGAAGGACTGGAGGAGGAAAACATCATCAACGAGATAAACTTATGCTCCTTCACTGAGAGGGAAGCAGTCTTTCTGAGGCGGGTTTGAGCACAGATGATATTTGATGAGCTAAGTAGAGACGCGAGAGAGCTTTATTTCGCGGTCTATGATAAGTAATTTTACCTGAACGTTACTTCACATGCTCAAACATAAACACTCACCATAACTTTGAAAAAAGAGGATTTAGGGAAAAATTGCACTAATTCCCTGGAGTTTCATGCAACAATATGTGCGTAATTTAGTTACCCTGGACGAGGGGGTGTGCAAAATCATAACGAACCTCAAACATGCGGGTTGCACGTGCAAGCGAGGAGACGCGAGGAGACGCGAAGAAATAAAAATTTAAGCTAAAATAGTCAACGAAACAGAGTCTCCCTCTACAAGAATCTGTCGACTGGAAGTTTTGTTTTTCGTGATTTCTTATTTAGTACAGTAGCAATATTTCAGAGAGGACGCTTTCTTAGAGTACTATTACGATAGCCACTACATAATTGATATACCAAAAAGCAGTAATAGAACAAGCGGTTAAGTCCATTTCCATCAACACACATTCTTTTCATAAGCTGTAAATGATCTCTTTCAAGCCACGCAACAACTATAAATATATTACTTTGCAAACGAAATGAAACGGATGCCTGTAAACTACATCAACTTAATAAACTTGTAACCTGATCTCATATGCCGATGGGAATTGTGTTCACACTCGATAAACTGTTGGGTGGGAATGTACTTCAAAAATTTTGTAGCCCTTTAGCACACACCAGATCACTTTCAGATATATCTTGCAACGTCGTCCTGGACTGGACTGCTGAAAGCCCCATCGTTTCCAAAACTTGCCATTATACCTCGCTTTGAGAGGTACTTCTTGTTGAATTTGTCACCGTGTAAGTCCAACTCTCCCCACCCTGCAGCAGATCACTTCTAGATGTATCTCGTAAAGTAGTCCAATGGTAGACACCAGAAAGTCATGTTCTTTCTCAAACTTGCAATCGTAGTTCACCTTGACTGGCACTCTGTTGTACTTGTGACCGTTTAAGTCCTACCCTCCCTTCCCCCCCTCCCCAGATTTGTGTCTTATCTAACGCAGCATGCGCTTTGATGGATGACTTGTGTTATGCAATAGCTTGGGATGATTTTTGTTATGCAATTACGTACTCTACATTTCGGCGAAGTAGACGGTCGTTCGCGACGTTTTATTGGAGATATTACGTACATATTTCGGCAATTCTCCTCGATTATTCAGAAACAGATGGTATTTCAGCCCGCTGGGAAGGATAGCGGCAAACTATTAAACTGCTCGCGATAGGAAAAGGATCAAATTGCCGACCAGAACCGAGCTTTGTCGGCGCAGACCGTCAGATTGAACGCTCAAGATCCTTATTTCACGTTGAACGACGTTGGAGAATAAGCCACTTCTGAAGCGAATGATCTTATGAAAAGCATTCTTTTCGTGATACAAGCCAAAAGTCAACTGTCTGGCTAACGAATCGAAACCGTCGAACAGTTTATGATCAGGTTAAGACCAAACCATTGAATTTGGAGACACTGCCGCTGTGGATGAGCAAATTCGTGAACAAAAGTGTTTGTCGTATGAACTCCGCCAAAGAACATTGGCGAGACATTACGTTTTGTGTGGAGGAATCTGAGAAAAAGGCGCATTCACAAAGTGGCGAAGTCTGTGGTGAGGTAAATAATAATGAGTAGGGAGACGGATTCCATAGGGATGCTAGAGCAAGAAATGTGCGGCATAAAGTCAATGCAGAAAGTGTAATGATACTGGACAGCTTGAGGTCGTGTGTAAACCTAAGGAGACTAAGAAGAATTAAAAGAGTGGTCGCGGCGCTGGAGGACCGCGTGGATAAAACTCTGTAGGAAAGAGTAGTTCAGCTCACCATGTAAGGTAGGTGTACGTTGAAGCTAAGTTGAATGATGATTATGATGATGCGTTTGGCGTTTTAGGCGGTTCTAGTGTTTCTAGTGATAATGAAATTTCTTCGAAAATAAGAGGCTTGCCATGAACAGCGATTAGTATGCAGTGAAAAGGTGGATAGCGTTGAGGGTGCACTCTGATTGGCTACTCAACTCAGAATACTTTTGGCTATATTCACCTTCGAGCAACACATTTGGCACACATAATGGATGCCGCGTATACAAACGACCCAGATTCAGTCTAAATTGTGTGCCTGAGAATAGCAGAAGGTACTCCACCACTGAGAAGTCCTACTTAAAAGGATGGCGCCCATAACATTTCTGATGGTGTGATAATACATGCTCTCGTTGAGGAGGAACATGACAGAAGATTTGAGAACATAATCAGATTATTGAGCAGCCTGGGGATGACTCTGAAGTGTGGCAAGTGTCAGTTAAAGATGTCAGAGTTTGGGTTCATAAGTCGTACTCTCTCTGCCCGTCGAATTGGTACACCAGATGTTAAAGTTAAGACTGTTAATGATGTTCGTGAACCGAAGAATGCTGCTAAAGTGAGGAGTATTATTGGACTGGTGAATATCACTGAATTTTTTTTTCCTGGCAACAATATCTGCACCTCTCCGACAACATACCACCTCTGAAAAGAAGTCTGTGGAATATTCAAATTACACATGGCCTTCTTTTTTCTCTTAGGACCAAAAATGGGAAACAATTTGTAAGTGGCCTTTCAAGAAGTATTTGGAGGGGAACGGAATTGAACATAGGAAAACCGCACTTTAATAGCCACAGGCCTAAAGAGAAATTGAAAGGCAAAACCGCAGTATCGAAATGGGGCTCCTACGTATTGCCGAAGCCGAGGGTTGCAGCTGAAAAGCAGAGATCGACATCTCCAAATTAATAGGTCGCAGTACACCGCATCAACAACTTGGGTTAGCCTTGCCGAATTATTTTGTGGATGACGCATCAGGACCAAACTAACCCACCTTTAAGAGTTTTAACTCTTAAAGGTGGGTTGGTTTAAGCATTGAAGATGAAGTCCAAGATTGCGACAGTGAAAGGAAAGGAAAAGGGAAGGTGTATGCAGACCGCAGGAGAAATTCATATCAAAGCAAGACCCAAGAAGATGACAAGGAGTTAAAGCGACAGATGGAAGAAAAGAAAATGTCAAAGAAGTCTCCTTATACAGTTTTTAAAGTCAGGAGAATGGAGGAAAAGTTTTCCTTGTAGGGGCTGACGATGTACAATATCGTCGCAATGTAATGTTTTCTCAAAGTACGATGATGATGTTATTTCAGCCCCGAATGAGTTAACAGACTCCTAAGATGCACAGAAAACATAGGAGAGTTCACCTAGCCTGGAGTGTAGACAATTTGGAAATGCTCCGTCTGATAGAGCAAGTGGAGATACTCCAGAGGAATACAGACCATCATACGATAGCACTGTGAGGCCAAACAATTCTACCACTTTGCGTACATTAAGAGTCAAAATATTACCCTCTAGAGTTCAACGCAATCTTCTTGGCTGCGTTCAGCTACGTGCAGAGCAAAACACTTAGACCCAGAAGTGAATGAGGACTTTATTCTGAGGAGGCTATAGTCTTAGAGCATACCCGAAGTGAGGGAATCAATGCTGGCCACTTAAAGATGGACCTAATTTTAGCCCGCTCCTAAGCCTTCCCTCTTTCCTCTGTGATGTCGGCTTGGACCAATAGCGAAACCCATTGCTTCCCCCAGCGTTTAGCCAACGCAGAGGGTTAATCGACGCCGATGTTTACCACAGCTTTTGAAGAATGCATAGAGGGGAAAGGTCAGAAATCCGAGGGGCGAAGCAATGCAGTGCTGCAACGCACTCAGGCTCTGACAATTGCATGATTACACTTTGTTCTGCACGTACATTTTTTTGGTTTAATCATCATAAAAGCGTACTTCATTGATATAAAAGAAAATAAAACGCACGCGAGCATAAGTAGTTGCAATTTCTATATGAGGAGAAACGTTCATGTGTTTCTCTTTTGTATGCGGTTCTCTCTTAACTCTTCTCGCCAAATCCTTGAGAACATACACAAATTAGCCTCCTGAGTATCTTTTGCCCTAAACACCGTGACTTACGTAAGGGTACAATGTCAATGGGTCAAGGAGAGATATATTGCTTTCAAACTCACAGAAATGCAAATTCTTTGGACCTTTAAAAGTTTGATTTGTTAATGAAGTTGATTGCCCACAACGCGACCATTATCATGATTTATGTTTGGATAATAGTAGCTCATCTCCTGTAACCTATCTGCAAAGAAATACTTACGTAGGCACTTACTAAGTTACTGTCTTATTCAAGGGATCTACAGATGTTTTTCTTTGACGTTGTGGTTTACCGGCGACCACGTTGATCAATGAGAATGTCAACACTATTTCGCCTGCAGGTTTGGAGAAATTGCCGACAATCAATCTACAGTTGACTCATATACGTTTTGATAACCAAAATGCTGACGCGCTCCCTGCTCTGCACTGAATTAAAGCCTGATGCCAATTTCTCATAATTTTTTAGGGTTTTAAAAAATGATGCGAGGAAAAATCGCACCACGTTTCCTAAGCCGCCGGGAGGTATCTTCAGACGAAAGTTATTTTCACTTGCGCTCGACCGTAGTGGGCATTTTTTCTTTAAACGGATGCAAAATTAATAAGTTTTTTCAGAAAGGATAAAGACCCACACCAGCCTTAGTTCAACGAACGTTCGCTTTTGTTCAAGTGGCTTTTTCAAACTGGCGATGAAGAGACTCGATTGACTCGTAAGCCGTTCAGTTGTGAGTGAATTCACTTGTTGTTCTGTATCTACGTTTAAAAAAATAAAATCAAAACAGGCAAAACAATGAATGCAAAATTGTTATCGCCTTTAGCTGTGCTAAATCATACACACAGAAAATTGTTCTCATAGTGATCACGGGAGGCAGAATTGCGTTACAGACTATCCATATTGAACAAAACGCAAAGTCACGCGATTTCGGAGAAAAGCGAGTCATGTTTTGCATCTAAAGGGAAATGTTGAGCGACGAATATGATTATCTGTACATGTTTGTGGATACTTTGTTTGGAATTAGACAAGAAAACTGGAGAAGGACCAAACAACGTATTTGTCCAGTGAACCATGAAACTTTCCTCAGGTATTCGTCTTTTTAAACCGTCTTTACCACCGTGTCGCTATTCCATCTGTTTTTAAGATGGCGGCCTGTCGCTCGCGCCTCGCAGCAGCTACTGATGTGTCAAAGCGTGGTCGGCCAAGAACTTCAGACACTGCTATTTGTGCTTCCCGGAAAGTTGCCGAAGCATTTCGTTTTGCTCGTATAGTAAGAGCTTGTAATTTTCTCACATTTTCGTAGCGAACAGCTTGAAATAACTTTGTTGGGTTTGCCTTGTGGCCTTTCGATGGTAGCATTAACATGAATCTTTGATTTTCTGGACCTTTCATGTTTCTAAGAATTAATTTGCTGTTAAAATAGATTGCTGCACCTTTTTGCCGACCATGTTTTAAACAGCAACAGTTCTCAGAAAAATGTTTGTGGCTCAATAACACTTCGCTTTTGACAGAACACTTGTGATTCGTTTTCAGAAATCACGTGATTTTGCATTCCTTTGTAATTAAGTCACTTAATGTGGTTACATTGTTAAGACAAGGAGTCAAGGAACAGAAATTGGTGGACGTACGAAAACTAAACTGGAACAGCTGGACACTTATGAAATCAGTTTGAGCGAAATAAAAGGACTTACAGTGAAGGACGTACTCTCATCAATCATGTAATTGCCTACTCTCATTAAGCAGATAGTCTGTGGCCTTTTTATTGTCCGGTGTCAATGTTTGATTTTCTTTATCTGTTGTCCTTCTTTCCAAGAATAGACGCATTATACGTTCAGGCGAACCTTAACATAGAAAAAACCTTTAATATCTGCTTACTTCGCAAACTTTTCATGTTACAAATTATGTGTTGACTGTTGTTTTCGAGTGCACTTCAGCAACAGACAAAGTTTAAGAGAGGTAACATTTTTTTGGATTCCGTGACTGCAATCAAAACAAGACTCTTCGCCAAGTGTGGGAGAGAAAGGGAAAGATTACGTAATATTGTCAGGCAGACGAATTGGCGTCGGAATCAAAAGCTGTAAATATTTTTAACTCCCATCTCGTGGGTAATCTTGAATTCTAGTTTGTCTAAACCCGCAAACTGAAACAAAGCGCCTAACAAGAATAAACTCCTTGAAATGAATTCTCTGAAAAGCAGGAAGTTATCCGATTACGTAAGATCACCGGTCATGTTTAGATGAATCAAAGCTTATGTCACATTTACGATCACAGCTGTCTTCCAAATGAACAGAAACTAAAAATTGTATTTCACACGAAATGTTTTGAGATTGAAGTAAGTTTACCGGCCATGTTTCAGACGATTTGAAACGTTGGTCATCTTTCACCGGCCGGTGGAAAGATCTTGGCTATTAAGATCATAAAAAACAAACAAACAATATCCAGAGTCGCGTTTCACGTGAAAAATTATGACATTGAATGCGCCATTGTACATTTGGACCATAAATTTCTAGAAACGAAATTTGTCAAACAAAAGATGGATAAAAAAAATCGTTAAGTATTCTTAACCGCAATAGCACCGATGCATGATTATTTCACAAACAATTATGTTCCTCCCTTAACGAAGTTCTTTATTTTTGTGAAGGCCAAGGTTGTCGCTATTTCATTGGCTTACTCATGACTGACTCGTGTTACAGGAGATTCTTTCACTTTTTACTTTTGTATCTTCAGCAAAGGACAAAGTTCGGAAAAGCACAAACGTTATCACAATAGGCGTGACGGGTAATTCATTAGTTTTCGTTTGTTTCAGTTTTGATAACAAAAATTGTATCAAAGGAACTCGTTGCTAGGAATAGAACATCATCAGTGAGATAAACTTTGTATCAGTTTGATCGCTGACCATTTTTTATGTGCTAAGTTGAGCCGTGAGCGAGTTTCTTACTGCATTTGCATTTATTTTAAATCACATAGCATAACATACGAAGTCATCTTAACTTTAGCAAGAGAGAATAAAAGGAAAAGATAGCCATAATCCTCAAGAGTTTCTTTGACATGCTATACAAACAAATTATCTACCTTGGAAACGTGAATAACATCAGCGTCAAGCGTGCAGGCTGCACATGTAAGCGAGGAGACACGTGAGAAACCATAATGGGGTTTAACCCCAATAACTCTTATTAGAGTTTCCTTGAAATGATAACCTAATAAGGAAGTTACTTTGGCAACATGAGTAACATCGAACTGAGTTTGAAGTGTGCAGACTGCACGTGTAAGTGAGGAGACACGTGAAGGGTTGCACGGAATCGTGATGAATGCGTTAGGGTTTCCGTGTACACGAGTCTGTCGATTACTCACGAATAGATTAAAATTGAAAAGAAGAGGAGTGTAAGATCTTAGAGCAGTATTGAAAAGAAATAGACAAGGTTTATAGCCTGCAAAATAATAATCTAAGCATCCCTCGCTGACAACGTTTACGAAAATACTTGTCCTCGGAATTTCGAAATTGTTTACACAACTCTGGGTTTGAAACGAAAACTGCAAGCGCATCAAAAATTTGCGTTACAATCTGGAACGGATGGGCGTGAAAGATAATTCCAAGAAATGTTTTGTTCCTGAAGTCCTGAAGAGATGAAATAGCCAAACAATGCACTGCGCACCATTGACCCATCCAATTATAAGGAAGCGTCGTTCTAGAGTTCTCGTGTCATCCGTGAGGAGAGCGTCTTGCTGAAACACCTCTGGACATTTGTAAGTTAAACTCAAGAACTGATATCTGATTATGGAGGAGTTTGAGGTAGATAATGATCTGGAAAGCGATTCGAGCCAGCCAGACCGGTACGTACACAATTATAGCTGTTTTTTCTCCTGTTTTGTTTTTGGTTTTTTTTTTCCTTTCTTAATTGTTCCTATACCCAGTGAAAACTTTCTTCTCTCTGATACAAAAGTAATGTTTCGGTTCTTTTCCGTCAAAAAATTGTACTTATGGCAGAAATGACTCTGATTTCATTTGCAATGGGAACATTCCCGGAAAGGATAATACAGTGCCCGTTATTGAAGAAAATACGAGATAAAGCCGTTTAGGTCGTTTGTAATAGAGATCCAAATCGCAACAGTTAAGCAGTCAATAACTTTGTCTTTTAAGAAGATTATGGCCTCTTTCACAATATTCGCAGTTCTGTAGCACGATATATGGCTTAAAATTACGATGCAAACTTTGTTTCTGTTTCAATCTACCTTTTTATAACTTCACTGATTCTCGAAACCAGTCTTTACAAATAGAATTAACTTTCAATTAGAAGCTATGCGACTAAGCGAGCTCCAAGTCCTGAGTTGTAAAATTTATTTTGCGCGCACGGTTGCTTAACGTGACTCAGAAAGAATCAAACTCGTACCATATATTTCCTAGCTGACGCTTTGTGCGCGATTCTGTTCCAAACGCCATAGATCTTGCTTTTAATACGATTGAATTTTTCTGCCAACTGGTTAAATCTCCTGCGAATGAAATCCTGTCCAACATTATTGGAATTCTTCACCCATCAAATTTTCCGCGAAAACATCAACCGAGTGATGACTAACGCGACTGAAACTTTTTGATATTTGATTAACCGGTCAAATTTCTTACGAATTCTTCACCGATCGAAGCTTTGTGAATAAGTCAATCAGACGAGCAGCCTCTGCATCCATCTGATAATGCGCTTTCAACAAAGTAAAGTAAGCACTTACACACGAGTTTCTTCGTTGTGCAAGAGTGCTGTCCCGGCTAAATTTTCGCGGCACCAAAGTGTCTCAACGGGAAACACTGGTCCAAACAGCCGTCATATTTGAAGAAATGACGATTGGATCACGTCGGCAAAATGAAAGTGTCAATCAAACCTGTAAACAATCAGGGATCTAACCAATAGAACCTTTTTAGTTCCACACGTCATACGTTGGTCACGTGGTCCGAAAGGCGGAAACAACAGTCGCGGCTATTTAAAATTAACTGCGAAGCGTACAGAATACTCCACTATTACTGCGCGTAAACCTCCTCCGCCGGCTGTTCCTCTTCAAGGTAGTTCCTACTTGGCACTCTCCAACCAGAAGCTTTACAAGCTAGCTTTGAACCGAATTTCCCTAAAAAACTGATTTAAGAGGAGAAAGAATACACTTTATTCGGCCTTTCTTTAACGCAGTTAAAAACACGCTGGTTAGCGAAATAACGTGGGATACTATTTGCGCTGTTTTTGTAGATTTATAAGCGTTTATAATCATTCTGCGAAGTTGGATGATTATCATAATTATGGAACTCTTCGTATATGATTATCCGGAAGCTTGGTTTTTGAGATAAGAGCAATCTTGCTTTGTTGCAAGATCAATAATTACAAGTTCACAACCATATTTCGTCTCTAGGTTAAGTACTTTATGCACGAGTTGGCCATAAGTGTGTTCTTTGATTGTTTTCCAAACAAATTTAAGTCAAGTACTTAAACCTAAGTTTTCCAAAACTGAAGTTAGTATCTTGCAACGTGACCTTTAGTACCCCCTTGCATCTACCGGACACGCAAGAGCTCTTAAGAAGCATAGATTTGAACGAAAGTTCATCACAACGCGGCGGTAGCAATTTGTTGATCGTAGCCTAAGAGCGAGTTAAATCAAACTCACAACTTCGCGAAGTATCTGAGAGTCTCTGAGAGAAAAACCTAAGCTTTCGTCAAAGGAAAAAACGCTGTCGATGTTCACAAGGCCATTTTGACCATTATCCGGATTTTCGAGGGGGCTTCTTCCATAAGCAGAATCTCGTAGCCCAAAATGGGTCTTGTGAACATCGACAGCGTTTTTTCCTTTGACAAAAGCTTAGGTTTTTCTCAGATACGTCGCGAAGTTGTGAGTTTGATTTAACTCGCTCTTAGGCAACGATCAACAAATCGCTACCGCCGCGGTAGGTGCCAACGCTGACTTTGCTATAGTTGATATTTATGCATTGCTCTTATTTGCTTTTTTTATGAATTCTTGCCTCCAGAAGACATTGCACACAATTAAGCATCTCATTTTAATCCATTTCGAAACGAAAGCTGAAGTTAGAGAGGGAACATTTCACAGCGGCACGAAAAAAACACTGTAGCGTGTGAGAAATATTGTGTGATATGTGACAATTTATGCAGGTGTTGCATCATGGGAGAGTTTCAGTAACACTGCCATCAAAACCATTTCATATGACCTCTTAACCAAAAGAGCAGAAAGCTTAATCGGTGAAGTATTCGCAGAAATTTGATAGGTCTCATTTCGCAGAAAATTTGAACAATGATTTTTCGCCGAAAATTTGGCAAGTTCTAAGCCGCCGAAAATTTGACCGGTGAATCAGCCGGAAGAAAAATTCGATCGCATTTAGGACCGAGACCTAAGTCGTTCGACGAAGAATCGCTTTCAAAGCGTTATTGAAAAAACATTATACGATTTTGGATCCTTAGAAAGTTATCGAGCGCCAAAAGTGAATATCGCAATTCAAAATTCGGACTTAGCGTAAATATATCATTCACCACTACAAACGCACATTTAGAATGAAATTTTAGCAGGAAATGTCGAGAAAGATTTAGTCGAAAGTAAACATGCAGCAATGGCTGCTTTTAGAACGCAATTATGAAGAGAAAGTCTTGTTTCGAAAATCATTGAAGATATAAAGATAGGTTGAAATAGAGCCTGCATTGTAATTTTTGACACAAATGACGCAAGGTAATCGTCATCTTCCACGGACCAATTCAGTCCGTTATAATCATGATATCGATCCTCTCGGACTTCCTCAATTCGGTTGGTTAA
Source organism: Pocillopora damicornis (assembly GCF_964200805.1). Classification (NCBI taxonomy): domain Eukaryota; kingdom Metazoa; phylum Cnidaria; class Anthozoa; order Scleractinia; family Pocilloporidae; genus Pocillopora; species Pocillopora damicornis. Next base: position 20,166,139 of record NC_142677.1, read on the forward strand.
TATTACTCCGTCAATTGTACGAACCTATTCGTCGACATAAAATTTATTCTGTTCGTTTTATTCAGTTGTTCTTTCAGTTGTAGTCATGATACTCTGTCGCAGTAAGTTTTACGATCGCTTAGGGTCGTTTGTAGAAGGAAACAATGAGGTAATTTTAGCCCAAGCCGCTAGGCTGCGTTAAAGCCATTTTTGTTTTTAACCTTGGCTCACTCTTCAAGGAGCTCCTTAAACATTTTTCTGCGATAAGAGAGTCACATGGGCTTTTTGTCTAACTTGCGCATTTCTTACAAATCTTGGATCATCATAGTTTTCTGAATAAGCGTCAAAATTTAATCAGAAGAGATCATTAACTTTATTATTGCTTTTTGTGCCTAGTTGGATTGATATCGTTTTCGTTTCAATCTCATGGTGTGTATAGTTTAATCTTGATGGAGTTGTCCATGTGATGAAAAAAAATGTGTGTTGCAGACAAAACAACGGCTTTAATGCTGAGATTAAAATGTGCTACCGGAAAAATTCCTTATCAGTCGACCATCGAAGATCTTCTTATTGCATTCTTTAAAAGATGTAAATCTTACGATTTATGAAATGCATGGACAATGACAAGCGATGAAAGCAAAGGTGTGTTGAGAGTTTAGAGGTTACCTCACCGAAGCTAGACTCTGAACAGCAGGTGCCTTCGTTCGGAAATCATAAATTCTCGTACACCTCCTTACGATATAAATACAACATCAAGCAGGTCCTCCACAATAAACAAAGAATTATCCTGAGGAGAATATTTATCTCTTTTTTTAATCCCCTTCATTCCTCACTGAATTCTTGAAATCTTGAATTCTTGACAGTGGCACCTCGTTAATTTAGCAGATTCTGTGTCGCAGTTCTTCTATATGTTTCCTAATTACGAAACAAATCGCATATTCACGTCTAGGTCCTATAAGGCTCTGCAAACCAGAAAAAAGACTCGATGGGAATGTAAAGCTACCACTGAAGGACACAGAACGCTATCATATCGTATTCTTTACACCTACCAGGCAACTTTCGACAAGCTGGGATTCGTTCTAGTTCGGAAACCATGGTTTTTCCTGTTCGGATTTCTTGCAGTTCTTATCGTAAGTTGCCTAGGACTCATTCGATTTCGTGCGGACCCACCTTTAGTGGAGAGTTTTACCGCATCCAGTGGCCAATCTAGGGAAGACTTGCGACATGCGTCACAATTCTTTCCTCGCCTCGATGCGCGGCAAGAAGAAATTATTATGACCCCTAAGCTTGGTAATAACATCTTGAGATGGAATTGTTTGAAGGACGCTTTACTTGTGCACTGGACCGTGGTGAACATCAGTGGATTCCATGAAATATGCTTGAAGAATTTGAATCCAAATCCTCTCCAAAAACTTGCCAAACAACCCTGCATTATCAGCAATCCACTCGAGCTAGCTGAATTTCAGTTTGATAAGTTAAAGAACCTTTCTTCCATTCTGGCTCGCGAGTTGAAAAATTCGTCCACGGTTCTCTCAACCGGTCAAACGTTTAATTCTTCATACAAGGAAATGATGGGTAATTTTCAGGCCCAGCCGAAGACATCTTCACAGAGTTCAAGAGCCGACGCCCTTCGAGTTATTTACTTCATCAAAAGTACAACCGATGGAAAAGATCAGCAAAAAATTCTTGCTTTTGAAAAATCGTTTGAGAATCTCCTCTATCAGATTAGCGATCGATTGAAATGTGTGTCACTCTCCTTCAACACTGCGAGGACAAAAACTGATGCTCTGCAAAATGTTTTGAAACCTGAATTATGGTCACTTTGCTTTTTTCCATTTGCAATGACTGTTCTTGTCTTCATTGTCATACACCTTTCCTCTAAGAGTCTCCGTTGGTCATCAACAATGTTATTGATGGCTACTTCTATTTTGGCCCCACTACTATGTTCTGCTGGTATTATCTCAATAGCTCACATTACCTTTTTCCCCACTACCTTGTTTATCCCCTTCTTTTTTATGGCGAAAGGAAGCTTAGATGTTGTACATTTCTTACTCGAATGGGAACGGCAGAAAACAATAGCATCACTTGAACATCGAGTCGGTATTTGTGTCTTCAAAGTAGGATATCCCGCTGTGCTATCTACAGTATGTGGAACACTACTTTCTGCGGTTGCAGTTAAATCTTCATTCGATGTCATTGCACATTTTTTCTTAGCAACCCTTGTCGTTAATATGGTCACTTCTGTGGCCTTTGTGGTGACAGCCATTTTGCTGATATCTCTCCATAAGATGTCACAGGTAAAAAGTGACGAACCGGAAATGGAGCAAAATCAGAAGAATAAAACACCACGTATTCTGAAAGCCCTCACGCGCATAATGACGTCGTCTGGTGGAAAAGCTGCTGCCATTATTTTCCTCGTCTGTGTCTTCATTTTGTGTACCTTATCTGCTTTACAACTTCTTGACAAAACTAGCACCATTGAGTCACTTTATGGAAATGACAACTTTAAGAAGTTTAAGACTGCACAGACCAAATTCTTTACAAGGAAAGGTGACATCAGTATCCTTTTTTCCCAGAACAGTGACTATTCCGAGCCGGCCGTGCAGAATGAAATGGTGAAAATTTGTGATAAACTAAAAAAGTCCTCTTACAGCAATGGAGTAACATCTTGTTGGATGGAAGCGTTACGAAAGTGGGCGATATATCAAAATAAAACTTGCTCATACTCAGCATTTTATACGTGTCTAGGACAGTTCCTGAACCAATCCCGAAACGCTCCCATACGGCAAGACTTGCGTTTTGGACCTACAGAATCCCCATTCAAAATTTTGGCATCTCGAGTTCATCTGAATATGCCACTATTCAACAGATATCAGAAGGACGAGAAATCCGTGGAGATGTTGAGAAAAGACTTATTACAGTTTGACTTGGAACCCGTCGCAGTATCCAAGAGATTCTTCGATCTCGAAGATGTGTTTTTGTTAAAACAGGAAGCATGCATATTCGTTTTTGCAGCTGCCACAGCCGTGGTGTTCGTAATCTCCCTGTTATCAACTTTCAACTTAGAGATTAGCACTCTCTTGGCTCTTACAATGGACATCCTATTATTGGAGGCGGCAGCTGTCATAGTGGTGTTAGAGATTCCTTTCAACAAAGTCTCTTTTCTCTCTGTCTTTGCAACCAGTATGATAACCCTAAATTTTTGCTTTCAAGTTGCCTACTCATTTGTATTTTCAGCAAGGACAGAAATTAGGTATCGAGTTATCGACGCTATACGCTTTGTTGGGTGGCCTGTGGTTATTAGTTGGTTAGTAATGAGTTGTGGTTCCTTGTCACTAGGCTTCATTTATCCCAGTCTGGGAGACATTTTCCACAGACTTCTTCCTCTAGTCTTTGCTCTTGGGCTGATTCAGGCTCTGGTTGTTTTGCCAGCAATGATTGCACTATTAACCGAATTAGTGCATCTTTTGAGTTCTCGGTGCAGTGCAGATAGTTTTCCTACGTCTAAGGAACAAATCGATCTACTGCCGTTATCTATAGATGTACGGGATGACAACAAACGCCAAGTCAAGTCTAAACGCCCTGGAATTTCAATCGTTGGTATCAGTTGCAGATTCCCTGGAGCCAGCACTAAAGACTTGTTTTGGGATCTACTTGAGCACGGGAAGAGTTTCCATGGTGCATTCCCCAAGAACAGAACTGAGCAACATAAATTATTTCATGAATACTACAATCCTCGGCGCTTTGTGAGTGGACGCCTCTGCGTTGTGAATGGCTCCTACTTAGAGGATTTAACACAGTTTGACAACAAGTTCTTCGGTATTTCTGATCAAGAAGCTCGTGCAATGGATCCTCAACAAAGAATCCTTCTACATGTGGTTTACGAAGCCATCGAGGATGCTGGTATGCGACTTGAAGACCTGCAGGGATGTAGGACGGGCGTCTTTGTTGGAGTGATGAATATGGATTACCCCGAAATTGTAGGATACCCATCAAACTACCATAATATAGACCAGTTCACCGCAGTTGGTAACGCAATGAGTATTCTTGCAAACAGAGTTTCCTTTTGCCTTAACTTGACAGGTCCTAGTATTGTTGTTGATACAGCATGTTCTTCATCTTTGACTGCTCTCAAACTAGCCGCTGACAGTCTGCACAATAAGGAATGCGAGGTGGCGATTGTTTGTGCACCTAACATTGTCCTGAGTCACGTTAAGCAAATGGGGTCAAGCCTTGGTGGACTTCTGGCTCCTGACGGGCGATGTAAGAGTTTTGATGCCTCTGGCGATGGTTATGGCCGCGGAGAAGGTTTTGCAGCAATTGTTTTGAAGTTGACGAATGCAGCCTTATGTGACAAAGATGATCCATACTGCGAAATTATTGCTTGTGGTGTGAACAACGATGGACAAAATGCAGTACCGATTACTGCCCCAAGTGCGAAAGTGCAAGCGGAATTGTCTAAGCTGGTCCTGGAACAGTCTGGTTTGACTGCAAAAGATGTGGATTACGTGGAGGCGCATGGAACAGGTACTGCAATCGGAGATGTGGTTGAGGTCACCTCCATAGCTGATGTATATTCTAGAAATATAACATCACCAAGGCGAAAATTAAGGATCGGCTCCGTCAAGTCAAACCTCAATCACACAGAATCTACTTCCGGTCTTGCGGGCATAATCAAGGTGGCGCTGATGATCAAAAACAAGAAGTATGTACCAACTGTCAACGTTCAAGTCCTAAATCCAAAGCTGAAGCTGGAAGAAAACAAACTAGTTGTGCAACAAACAAGTGAGCCGTGGGAAAAAGAGGATGGAAAACTACGAGTAGCTGCCATAAACTCATTTGGTTTTGGTGGATCAAATGTGCATTTAATCCTTCGCGAAATTACTGCAAAGCAAATGTCGCATGAAGAAAGTGTTCTTCACCGAAGCCATGTTCTTACCCTGTCAGCGCGTTCTAAAGAAGCTTTACAAAAGATGGCCCATCAGTACTCTGAATGGATTAAAGATAACGTGGAAGAAATGGATGAAACCTTCACAGAAAACTTGTGCTTCTCTTTGAATGAACGCCGAAGTCGGTTTCCGTACCGGTTGGCAGTTCCTTTCAACTCCACTGCTGAAGCATCTCACTCTTTGGCAGCTTTCGCTGATGACTGCGTGGGTTGGGATAAGCTGGTTTCTTACGCCGAAGCGAGCTCTAACAACGGAAAATTTGTTTTCATGTTTGGTGGTCAAGGATCACAATGGTATGCAATGGGAAGACAGCTAATTGAATGTGAAGCCACCTTCAGAGACGCTGTCTTAGTGGTGAACGATTTACTTCAGAATTTAGGCGCGACATGGTCTCTCATGGATGAGTTGATGGCACCCGAGGGAGACTCAAGAATTTCTGAGAATTACATCGCTCAGCCAGCAACGTTTGCCATCCAATATGCGACTGCAAAACTATTAATGTCATGGAAAATCCATCCATCTGCCGTGATTGGGCACAGCTTAGGAGAGTTTGCAGCTGCCTGTACTGCTGGCATCATCACTGTCAAAGAAGCAGTTCAATTAGTCCTAGCTCGGTCCACCCTTCAAGATAAATGCGCTGAAGATGGTGGTATGGCAGCTCTGGGCATGTCCGAAGTAAAGGCGAGGGCGTTATTGGAGTCTTTACAGCTAAGCGACACGCTGGACATAGCCGCAGTGAATGATGCAGACAGTGTTACCGTGGCTGGAGAATCCCGTTCAATAGAGATCCTCGGTCAACATCTCGCAATGTACGCAAAAGATACCTTCTGGCGCATTCTTGGTACAAAACGCGCTTTTCACACCATTTACATGGAACCAATCAAAAAACCGTTTTCTGCAGCTGTAAAACGCATTAACCTGAATCCTCAGCTGTCTAAAATCCCAATGTACTCTACAGTACATGGTGAAGTTCTGTCGGGTCAGCGGTTTAACGGCGACTATTGGTGGCAAAATATTCGCTCCTCGGTCCAGTTCTATCCAGCCATGAAACAACTTCTCGGCAGCGGCTTTAGACAGATTATCGAGATAAGTGCACAGCCAATTTTAGCCCATTATGTTAAACAGATTTCTCGACAAGAAAAGCTAGAAGACCAAGAAACTCCAGTTGTTCTGGCAACACTTCCTCGAAGAAAGGTACCTGTTAAAGATCAACACAAATCTTTTCTTCAAAACACAGTTTGTCAACTGTACACGACGGGACATCCAGTAGATTGGACTTGTGTGCAGAAGAATCCATCAGCAAGGTTTGTTCGTTCTCTGAATTCTCCCTGGCTAGAGAAAACTTTTTGGTACGACGAGCGTTCAACTTTTGCCACAATCCCTCCTTTCGGATCAAAGCAGATAGAAAAGAAACCATCACATCCATTTCTTCCTCAAGAGAAAATGGCCGACCCCTACTCTCACTTGCACTGCTGGGAAACTGAGATTGACCTCCATCGCTTTCCAACACTCAAGGATCACTCTTTCATTCAAGGAGGTGCTGTTATGCCTGGAGCTGTCTATTTAGAAATGGCATTTGGAATGGTGAAGGATAAGTTCGCAAACGTGTCCGGCCTGGAGCTTAGTGATGTAAAGCTCTTTAGCATTCTTACCCTGCCCGAAACACAGGTAACTAGAAAAATACGCGTACAGATCAAATTATTTTTTAGCACGGTGGAAAAAAGCAAGGTAGAAAATTGCTTCAGGTGTCCTTATTCATTTTGTATTTTTTCTTCGCTTCTAAGGTCCGATGTTTACGTCTTCGGCTTCAAAAAAGCAGCAGAATTGACGAGGCTAAATTTCATATTACAAGTGTTCAGGATGACGAGTCTGAGATAACATTGAGCAGCGGGAACATCTCCATAGATCTTTTGGAAAGTCGCCACAGTTTTGATAATAAAGGTATGATGTCGTTAAATTTTTGTTTTCTCTCTATCACCATCACCAGGCAATCGTAGTTGTTTTTTTTAATATCAGAGAGCACTGAATTTGTCAGAATAGGTTATGATAACTCATTTCATAAGACAGAGAAAGCCGAATATGATTTCATCGTTCCTGTCAAGACCTCCCGTTGTAATAATCACGGCGTGGGATCTATACTTTGGTATAATGTTTCAATATACTATATTTCCATTATTTTCCTGGAACGAAATTTCTTAAAATGCATCGATTGAAAATCATTTGTGTAGAGATGACAAATATTGACATCACCTCACGTTATTTAACTGATCCGCTGTTTTTGCTTTATAGTTTTCAATCAAGGTGGTTCAAGTATAAATGAGCTGAAAGCAAACATGGAACAAATGCCTGTGGAGAGCTTCAAACGACTAACCGAAAAGTTTGGCTTCAATTATGGCCCCAAATTCTCATTAATCAAAAAGATATGGCAACGGGACAATGAAGGATTTTGCTTGATTGACATAAGTGAATCGCCAACCATTCAAAACGAAAGAGGTGCTTACGTCTTACATCCCTGTATTTTAGATGCCTGTCTGCAATCCTGCTTCGTTGCCCTTGGAAACTTAGAGGGCGAGGATACATCCATTGTGCCCGTGGGGTTCAAAAGCGTCACCCTTAACCACGTTCCAGCAACCAACCAGCTTTATTGCCACGCCATTGAGACCAAACTTGGAAGTTTTGATGTTCGTTTGATGAGCCCTTGTGGAACAGTTTTGCTAACCATAGGTGACTTTCGTTTGGCTGGGGTGACAAGCACGCAACGTGAATATCCTTTCGAGGAGCTTAGGTACGAAATCCAGTGGATACAAGAGGACTTACGAGAGAAGAGAGGTGCGGAGCCACGTTTGAACTGCCTACTGCTAAAAGAGTCTTCAAGTTTCTCGCATGCCTTATTAAGAAGACTTCAGGAAGCTAACGCAAACCTGACCGCTCTTGACCCGCCAAGTGATGGAGGTCCTAGGGGTACGGTAGAAGAAGCAATAATGGCAGCCATTGATGACATACCACCGGGAAATTCATCACACCTCTGCGTCATAAACTTGTGGCCAGTAGAGGCGACAAATCGACCTCATGACTTCAGTGTAATAGATGAAGTCCAAAGCCTTGCCCTACATAGTTCCGTTTTCTTAATGAAGTACCTAACGGAGAAGAAGTGGCACAACTGCCAAATCTTCCTCGTCACCGAGCGTTCACAGATGTTGGATAGCTCAGAGAAGTTTCCTGGGACAAACTCCTTTCCGTGGTGTTCTACAGTCTGGGGTTTTCGCCGAACAGCAGGCATCGAAGACCCAAACTTCACAATCAAAGCTGTTGACATTAGCAACAAAAGGGATACAGGCGACGTAGATTCTCTAGTGGATGAAATTTTGAGTGAAAGCAATGAAGAAGAGGTAGTCTTTCGTGACGGCAAGCGCTTCGTCAATCGCATCGTGAGATCAGAAACTTCCTCAGAACAACCCACAACTAACGCAGTTAAAAGCAAAGAGAGAGCCACCTGGTACCTATCAAGAAACCCGTCTTCATCGACGATCTGCCTACGTGAGAACAGTCTTTCGAAACCATCGTACTCAGAAGTTACAATAGACATTCTTCATTGCTGGACTCCCTCTGAATCTATTATTGATGTTTCCAGACCAAACGGAAGTGTCTTCATTCTTGGAAAGGTGACGGATTTATCAGGAGGGAGCCTAAACACTTTGAAGATTGGAGACGAAGTTTGTGGTATCATGTCCTCAGGCCGGGTTTCGCGCACCGTTACCGTTCCTATCAACAACGTCTTTGTTAAACCAACCAGCTTAACAAGGCAGCAAGCCACATTTGTTCCTGGAAGTTTAGCCATAGCTTTGTACGCCCTTCAAAGAGCAGCAGAAGCAGGAAACGGAAGTCGAAAACTACTGATACATGAAGCAAACCGGGGTCCTGGGCCTGCCGCAGTTGTCCTTGCAAAAGCATTAGGGCACCGAGCATTCTGCACCATTTCTGACGCTTGTCGTTCAGACACAAAAACTGTTCTTACTGAGATGGGTGCGGAACGTGTAATAAATCAGAGTTCCTGTGGTCTCCATGACGATCTCAGTCACAATTTTGATGCCGTGGTATTTTTTTACCCACCTTCCCCCAACTTACTTCAGAAAAGTAGTCGTTCTCTCAAAAGGGGTGGACGTATTATCATTCTAAGTTCCAAATTCCAAGGTGACGTTGTGTTCAACGCAGATACCAATATCGCATATGAGAGAGCAGAAGTTGTGGATGTCCTCAGAGCTCCTCAGGTCTTCCAAAAGCTTAGTGCAGAGAGCGTTCAGTTGCTAAGACGGAAAGGAAATCTGGGAACGCTTCTAAGAATTCAGTCAGTGTCTAGTAAGGTAGAAACAGCCATCGAAGTAGCAAATGCCGCCCTCACCGATCCGTCAGCTTCAAGTAGTCATAAGAATGCATCCACTGATATATCATTTCTACTCTATTCGTTCCCATCATCTGAAAAGGAGAGCGGCTTTAACAAGATTCCTATCCTTCCACGTGGTTTAGATGACTGTGGTCTAAGAGAAAACAGAACGTATTTGGTAGCAGGGGGTATCCGCGGATATGGGTTTGAAGTGGCTCGCTGGATGGCTGAGAATGGAGCGCAATCCATAGGACTCATTGGTCGCTCTAAACCCTCGGATGCCAAACTTCAAGAGGTGCGAGAATTGGAAAAAAGGACCAGCACAAAGATCCATATGTTTCAGGTGGTTATTTTTGGTTGCATGGGTTATAGAATAATCAAATGGCAAATATCTGAGCTTAAAAAGCGAATAAATTATCAAAAGACAGCTGAATTAGAGGAATTTAACGAAATCAGAGAGGTCAAATGCGGCATGAACTTATATTACCGCAGTTATAAACACAAGTATTAGCATTTTGAATTCACATTATGCTCATTCAGGGTTGGCCCGATAATGTCATTAGATAGACGCCCAGCCAGTTTTACGAGGGCACAAGTAAGAATTCTGTAAAGGCCTGGATTTGTTTCAGCTTTATTTTCAAAACTATTCTAGCTGCGTGCACAACCTCGATGATTCCTTTTCTGCTAAAAGAAATGTAGATAAGGATAAAGTAATCCTAAAAAAATAGATTTCAACAAAAATATACGTTTTTTGTCTCCGTATAGATCGACATATCTGACGAGGATCAAATGTTGTCTCTCAAAGAGAAACTTAAATCCCTGCCAAGCGTGGCTGGCATCGTGAACTCTGCTATGGTTCTCAAAGATCAATTCATAAGAGATTTCACTTTTGAAAGTTTCAGTGTCGTCATGGGCTCCAAGATTAAAGGTTTGTAAATGGTTCAAATGTCTTTTCAATTTATCATTTCATGCAATAGATGTGACACCACATATCAGACATTTTGTTTTTGTAGTATTTTACAATGAAACATATTTTATTTATCCTCCAAAGTTTTAATTTTGGCAGAGTGCAGGGCAGAAATCCCTTATTGCTGCCTATTACTTATTTATACATTCTTCATAGATCAATAAGAATGAGATATGTTTCTGAGTGCATTACAATATTGCTTGTATCACCTGTATCACTTCACTACTACTATTATTGTAACTATGGTTTGTGCTAACAATTTAGTAACATTCAGCCACATTTGTAAGTTTCGATTACATTCCATTGGGGTGGCCGTGGCCAAATGGACTCTTTTCACGAAAAGCTTCAACGTGTTCATTAAAGGTGGTCAACTTGCCCTTCCCCCAATGTTACAGTTTGCTAAAATGCGTCCCGGGACTATTTCAAATGGTTTAGCTAACAGTTTTCAACCAACCTATAGGTTCATTCTTACTACATCAAATGAGCCTGGACATGGATTTGGATTTCTTCGTCATGTTTTCATCCATTGCTTCAGTCTTGGGAAACATGGGACAGACGTCATACGCAGCTAGCAACCATTTCCAAGATGCTCTGGCTGAGTATCGAAGAAAGGTTCTTGGTTTACCGGGACTGGCTATAAACTGGGGACCCATATCTGGAGCTGGAGTAATGACACGAGACAGCCATGTTGCTAAGCTGATGACCATGGGAGGATTGGGCTTTATCCATGCCAAGGATGGTAAGCCAAAATTAAGTAAAATCTCAAGATAAGTTATAATATATAAAACTGCGCAAGGAACTCCTCGGCTGGTGGAAAAAGGGAGCTAATCTGAAGCTGGCTGATAAGGAGAATTAATTCAAACCAGACACTGGTTGTTTAAAGCAGGGGTGATCGTTTACGCAGGTGGTTTTGTGAGATTTTTCACAAGCTTGATGGGTGGAATTCATAATAACTCTTAATTCATAAATTCATCACGGGCACCTAGTCGTAAACTTAGCATAGTTCATGTAGAAACTAACCCATAACGGAACATTTCTTTCTCAAAACTATTTTCCTAGGAGTTAAATACATGGCCAGAATTCTCACTGAGGAACCGAGCCGCTTTCAACTTATGCTATGTGGACTGGACTGGCCACGCTACCAGAAGACCTATGAAGGCTTGAGGAAGACACCCCGACTATCGGCTATAACTGCTGAACAAAGCATTTCTGATAACCAGACCAATTTAGCAGTTTCTCTTGTGGAAAGAATTGTGATGGAGAGGGACTCAGAGAAGAAGGAAGCGCTTGTTTTAGAGTACCTCGTTTTGGTTCTTCAAGAGCGTACAGGGCTCACAAATCTCTCCGAAACAGATTACAACAAGAATTTGTATAGCTATGGCATTGACTCAACAGGGGCTCTTATTCTAAAAATGCATTTTGAAGCTGAATTGGAGGTCTCTTTTGAGGTACGTTGCTTCATAAAAACTGACGGTGACTTGCCGAATAAACAGTTTCCTTGACTCGCAGAGAATGGTAAACATAATAGCCAATTGATGACTTATGACACAGGCACATAACCCCCGTTCTCTTCATTTACGTTGAGTGACATTTCCGTTGCTTCTCGTTTATTATTTCAGACTTTGTCAGCATCATTCATTTTTCGAGGAAATATGCTATAGATTTCTTTATTGACACCAATAAAAAAAATAATCTGGTTGTTTTCAGGTTTTCTATTTCATGCAACCCGATACTACCCTGATCAAATTGTCAAGAGACGTCACAGCAAGACTTAGTGGCCAAACCTCAAGTGGGCGACCTCAAGAAACTCAAAGTCAAGAAAGTGCAACTCAACCGGCTAAAGTAATGGTGGAAATGCCTCATACAACGACACAGGAGCAGCAGCAGGTCCAAGTCGTTCCACTGTACACTCCTGTCACCTCAGCTGTCAACTTTTTCTGTGTTCACCCCTTTCACCGTTATGCAATGAACTTGGTGCCAATTTCCACTGGATTTCAAGGACAGGTAAATGGTCGTAAATAGGTGATCTTAAGTAGCTCAGGTAATGGAAGCATTTTCTGTATGCTAAAGCTTTCTGTGATACCAATTGAACGTTATCAACACTTAAAGAAGTAACCTTTCTTTTCTAATTCTCAATTTAAGTCTTATAAAAGGTTGGTAAATGTGGTATTTGTCCAAATTTTGAAACTGCACAAAGCGTTAGGACGCTCGACCACTAAAACATTACCACTTTAAAATAGAGTACACCTCTATACTATCGTTTCAGTAAATCTTGAACCCCACAATGGGCAAGTCATCGAAGGGTGCAGTTTCCAATCATTTGAACAACAGTGTCACCTTATAATTGTCACTGAAATTATTCCATCACCTCTCTAGGATCTGGTCTCCTTTTACGCTCTGGGCTTCACCGATCCAACAGCAGTCAGTGAGGACTGGGGCACAGTACGCGAACTTGCCGCACATTATGTTCAACTGATCATGAATAAACAACCTCATGGGCCTTACTTCCTTGGCGGATATTCGTACGGCGGAATCGTTGCTTACGAAATGGCTTCTTTGTTGACAGAGAGGAATCAAAGCGTAGAGTTTTTGGCCATGATTGACACATTTCCTTGGAATCTGCACACGCGGACAATTAGTGCTAGAATGGTTTCCATTCAGGAGGATGCAGCCGCCTCACATCGACACGTACAGGTGTGTTCGCGATCCTTATCACACAAAATAGGAATAAATTTGTGGAATGGCTCTTATGTCTGAACTATTTTCCCACTTATTTGCATTGAAGCCATAAAGAAAATAAACAAACTAACTTCTGTTTTGAAGATTTACAAAAAAAACGTTTACGCCTCTTTCTGAGACTGAACCACTAGCCTTGAAAGAATTTGATAACTTCTTTTTAACTAGCACTAGCATAATTTTTTTCACAAATAAACAACAAGAGACTATAACTGAATCTCAGTTTATAATCTCTAGTGGAGAGTAATAGGAAGACAAATGATTGACCCTGTAAAATTCTTATGCATGTTAATCCTTTCTACTGATAAAATATACTCTACACTTAAGGCTATCACTAACTCAAAAATGCTCTTCGGATCCATGCTGGTAACTATGGACTCATGTTCATAATTTGCCCATCTTAAAAGTCTTAGTATCTTAATGACCATAAGAGAATATCGAACGCTTTTCTTTGTTTACAGTTTCAATTTGAGAACCATCTGAGAAAGGTTGCAGTGGACACCCTGATGATGACAGCTGACGAATATCAGCATTTGCGGGAGAATAACACACAAGACGAGGTTATGGAAGAACTACAGAAATTGTGCCATGAGAAAGGTCTCTTAACCCACGACTTAAAGGCTCTTAGAGAGTCGTTACTGATGAATCATAGAATATCTCGAAGAACACATCTAGAATGGCAGCCTCAAGAGGTACGAAGTGTGATTTATGATATGCGCAATATTGGTTTGATGCCCAATCACAAATGGAGAATATTTTAAATGGTTTTTTACTTCTGCATCCACCTCTAGGTTCGTTATCGTGGTCCCCTTACCTATCTCAAAAGCCAAAACGAGCGCTTTTCTCCGTGGTCTCCCACCTCGGTCGAAGAAATATGGGGTCACCTAGTAGATGGAGGTTCTACCGTGCTGGTTTGTCCCGGAGATCATTTTTCCTTGAGTGAGCTACCCAACGCTGAAGTTACAGGAAGTATCTTAGCAACAGCCATCGCATTTACCTATCGCTCTATGTTCCCTGAAATTGCCAGACCTACAAGAACTTTCAATCAAAGGAGAGCCGTGGAAAAACTTTGCTGTGGAGTTCGTGTGTTCCTTCATTCCAAAAATGGTAATATTCTTTAAGAAGATGCTCGGCTAGTAGTGTTGTTTATGCAAATCTATATGAACTAGTATCCGTTGGCGCACTATAACCAATGTAAATTTAGTGATCCACCATCTAATATTTCATATTTTTATAAATTGAACACAAGATGAAAACATTAATTAAGGTTTCATGTGGTCGATTGTCTGTCATTTAACGATTTCCAAACCTCCTTCCATTCCAGGTAAAAAATTGCCGCATTTTGGAGAACTTCACCTCCAAGAAGATGCCGGCAGACTGGAGCTGAGATCCAAGGTTAACGAAGGAGAAATGAAGGAGATCAAGAAAACGAAGAAGATAATTGACCTGAAAGGTAATCAAAATAATCAGTTAGGCTTCATCGCATTTGTTTCGATTTTTTTTTTTTTGACATTGTATAGTTTCAATAAGGTTTCACGTCTAGACTGTTACGCCTGCACATTCATCATCATTATCTGCCTTAGTAAATTCGACTTTATACAGCAATCATATCTTAGACCACAACTTTGCCTTATTACACTCTTAACTACATTAAAAAGAATGATAAACGTTCTGTCACTAAACTTGAAAAAAAATTGTCATTAGGTAACTTTAAACCCGGTTTTTATTGTTTCTCTTAGACCTCCGAATGGTGCAGCCGGGAAGAATTGTTTCCAGTGCCCTTAAATTTGCCTGGCGAAAGCGTAGAGTTGGAGCACATCAGAGCGGGAACCTGGAGCAAGTTGCATCCGTAATTACGGGACGCCGTGATTTCAACCTAGAATTCACTGATTATTCTGATCTGAAAGCGTTTTACCACATGGTGGAAGCTGTGTTTGCAGTTAAATTGTTGACTAGTTAGGTCCATAAACTTTGCTTCGGATCAGATCAGTCGCAAATATGAAGGTTTTATTTTTTAAAAAACAACTACTTTGTCGCACCAGAAAGAGTTTCAAAAGCTGTTGAGTAGTAGGTTCAAGTTAGGCTTAATTAAGGGGTAAACTTAAGTAAACTATAGAGGACATTCACTCACGACTCTTGGTAGAGAGAAAAAAAAAAGCTGTCATATGATATCTTTTTATGAATAACTATAATTCCTAAAAAAAAGAAATTTCAGATCTTTTTATTAAGTGAAAATTGGTCGTGTATCGTTTATCATGTAGCAAGCTTTTTAATGTTCGAATCTAACTTATGCTTAAGAGGCAAATGGTACAATCTGAACAATTATACTGTCTATCTGTCAGTCATCTGTAGAAATATCTACATGGGTAATGAGTAGCAAAGATTTTTCCATTTTCCATTTCCCATTGTATCTGAGAAAGGATAAGATAAATTGGCGACGTCAGAAGAAATGCTATTACCGTTTCAGTTGTAGTAAACTTGGTTCCAAAGCTATCATATGATGGGGCTGCCTGAATCATTCTATAACAATCAGGTTCTTAGACGATAACAATACACTTTATGTTTTGAAAAAATACAAAGCTGGAAGTGGCATTCACAAAATAGAAATTAAAAAGAGAAACAGGCGAACCTTTTTCAGCATACGTGCATGAGGAAGGTTGAAAAGTGTGATTTTTTTCAAACGATTAGTTGTGGATTCGAAAACAGAGCTTTAACAGCTTACAGCAATCAAATCCCAACTAATTAACGTACGACCATACTAGGACAATCTTCATTTCAGTACATTAAGATGTAAACTTACTTATTGCAAGATAAAATTTCATTATAATCCTCTCTTTTGATTAACTAAAATTTCAAAACGTGTTGCATTTCAAGACTAGAATTACGATTGAATTCAATGGTAAAATTAAGGAGCAACTGTAGAATACCCGGCCACTCATTTACATGTCATTGAATATGAATAGCGTCTATTGTGTTATGCCTCGATATTCAAAGCCTACCGACACTTGTAAGTGAGGCGGACCAAAGCGGCCGGGTATTCTGCAGTTAAGCCAAAATTAAAATTGTGGGTTAATAACATTTATGAAATTGAAGTTTTAGCTCATGTGTGTCTTTTTTATGCATGTTTAGGTAGCATCATTCTTTAACTCAAAAAGCGCTGGAAAGAGCTTATGATTTGTTTTTTTTATTGTACGGTTACAATCGTTTTACTTTTATTCATTTTTCCATTATTCGTAGTTTAGCTGAAATAAAGATTTTTATTGTGACAGTGACCAAACTAGTATTGTGTTGTTTGTTTTTAGATAACATATCTGGCATAAGTCCCAATCTTTACATAGGGGTCCTCTAAGAGAACGCGCAGACCTACCAGTAGACAGAGCTTCATACCAGAGCAGAGGGAAAGCTGAACTCATGAAAGTAAATCTTGCCAATTCAAATGAAGCTTTCAATGGCAATTTTTTTGCGCAGGATTCGATTATCAAAAAAGGTTACTTACTTAGTTTACTCTGAAACAATGCAAACCTTTGAATGGCTCTGTTGAAACTTTCCTTAAAATATAAACAGAACAAAAAACAAAACGAGTTATTAGCGGATAGACTTACCCTGGGACTTTAAGTAGCCTTGACCTTCATTAAATTCAACAAATTGAGCACAGTTTAAGGTAATAACTATGAATACCGATTAATAAATATGATAGAAATAACATTTACAAAATCAGCCTCAAGATGCGTCTTTAGCACTACTAGCGGCCAACCCTATGGCCGACTGCGTCCACCAAAAAAACATGAAATAGCACAAGGTTATGCTACCATAGTCAAATACGAACCGTCCTTAAAAATCTCAGTGATACAGTGAGCACTAATGGCCCAGGAGTAGAGTTTCTTTAAACGAACGAAAATTGTCTTGATTAGCCTTTCACTACCACCTATCAATATTGTGGTATATGACCTCTGATCTTCAGGAAATGTTCTCTATCTCGTGTGAAAGGCTGAAATCTTGTATCCTCCAATTAAACCTCAATACATTTGTCTTGTGAACGGTTGATGTGACATGCCGAAATGCGCTTGACGGCTTTCAATTGAAACTATTGTGCCTCCCACCCTCCATAAAGTTATCGTACCAAGAAAATTTATAGCATTATGGGAGGATACATCACAAAATGGGTGATTGTACAATCAGTGCTGTTTGTAGGTTAAATTTGTCGAGAAAAACTGATGTCATTAACATAAGGCTTTGTTTTTGGACGAATTATCCATCTCAGAGTGGAGAGACTGAATCAAGCTCCTGTCAGGTATTTTTGTTAAGTTATATTATTGAACTATTTTCAAGACGTCGCTTTTTACAATTTCTCCTTGACGAAATTATCTTGCCGGAAAAACTTAAACTTTACCCAGCGCTCATTTATATGCAAACGTCCCCGTTTTATTGCGCAAATAGCCACATTGATGGCATTTTGGCCAGCCGATCTATTTTCATTTCCGGCGACCATTATTGTTTACAACTCGCCTTTCCAAGCTTCCACACTTGCGTTTTGTGTATATCCACGAAAGATGGCCAAAGCACCAAACCTCAGTTGAGCAGCAGACTAGGGAAAGTAGCATGGCGTCTGATGGTGACTTGTCGTGGACTAAAAAAATTGTTTGTCGGAATCAAAGCAGTTGTAGAGTGACGGCAAAATAGAGTGACGGCAAAAATTATCTGTCAGGATTGTATTCAGGGTACGTGTGCTTTGAAATGGCTTGAGGGGTCGCGCAGTGTGAAATAGAAACGAAACGAAAACGTTGGATACTATGAAAGTGTGTTCCGCAGCCATTTCTGAACGTGTACATCATAATGAGATCTATAAATATTGACAGACAAACGAAAGGGTACATTTGAATCCCGGTAACTCGAATTGCCGAGGGAAATTGAAATTACTTCGAGTTACCGGGGTTTTGTGTTATAACTGGGTTTTGAAAAAAAAAGACCAGAAACGCTTGATCGATTCCAGTTGCGCGCCGCTATTTCTCGTCGCCGGCAAGAGCTGTCAAAACTGTCTGTCCACGGACATACAAACGTGTGATATCGACGAGGTCAATTGGTCATAATATATATATGTATATGAGATTACATGTAATCTTCCGGTGCAAAATGTTATGACTCATTAGCCCGCAATTTCGAGTTATCGAGGGTAAGATTACGAAGAAAAGTACCTGACAGGAAGTAAACATCGCTTCGAGTTTGCGGGGTTTCGAGTTATAGGGGTAAAAATTACAGTAAATGTATGAGGCAAATCCAAGGGAAATCAGTTTTGCTTCAAGTTGGCGGGGAATTCGAGTAACCGAGTGTTCGAGTTATCGGGGTTCAACTGTTCAAATGTAGTATCTATTATTCACTGGCTAACTTGAAATCAAGCCAAATGAAAATGATTTTAGTCTGTTCCTTTAAAATCTAAACTTTCCAAAAAATAGTCTAGCCAACGCTTTCCGATTTTGTCCGTCTTCTCTCAGATTATGTACAGTTTTAAGCTCTTTTTGAGATATTGTCGATCAGTGTGAGATCGTTACCTTGACGAATTTCAAATTTTAATCATTACGTGATCATCCACTCCTCGCCCGCGTGTCACGCTATTTATACGGGCTTACAAACCGACGGAATTTCAGTTTTAAATGAAAATCATCCGCAAAACACACTCCAAAACGTAACCCTTCCCACAACAGCTAATTTAGGTATGTATCAACGTATGGAATTTTTGAAAATTTCTAATGATTTCTTGCGAAATCCTCACCACCATTGTTTACCTTGAAATACGTCAAAGTGACACCATTCAACCGTATCTCTAAGGCATTTAATCAAGGCATCGGATAGGATTTTTTCAGAGTTTCACTATTCCTAGGCTTTACATGAAAATTTGGCAGAGGCTAAAGGGACGAAATGTTTTATCTCACCACTCTTGTGCAGTCTCATCACCCTATCTGCAAGCTTTTGAATCCAATAAATTTGTGTTTCTGAACATCTAAATATTTAGATCACGTTTTCAAGTTAATCGCCTCGATAGTGTTTTTTTCCTTTCAGAAACGTGTCCCTTTAGAATTACTCTCGTTACTAAAACTGAAAGAAATGAAAACAAATGAACTTCCAGTCACGCTTTTTCATTCAGCGTAAATAAGCTTCGCACGCGTTCTCTTTGACTATGTGCCTCACTGAAGCTGTAACGGTAAAAGATAAATAAATGCGACAGACTTACCCGACAGAAACGACGGAACTTCGTCAAGGAACGAAGATTACAATTGGTATGTAACACAATTCCATATTATTTACCCTTTTATTCATTTTTTATTCTTATTCAGGCTTTGATTTCATCAATTTCTGACCTGAAAATATCCCCCATTGAGTAGAACGAGAAATGGCATTACAATCTTTAAATATTCTGCGTGTAATGTTATTCTGCCTCGTGTGTTTTCGTGGTACGTGATCACCACCATGTGAAACGTGACTAAGGCTCCTTTGTTGTGGAATCGTCTGAAGCGCGATCGGTGATCTCATTTACGCGAAAAACTCTCTGGTTATTCTAGTGTTTAAATAAATTTATATGTGTTCAGCGCAGTGTTACAGGAATTTCAGTAAGTAAGGCACGTGAAAATTTCGGTGAAATCCAAAATCAGAGCCATCAGCGGGATTGTCACTTACAAAGCGAATTCATTCGCGTAATAATAATTTTGTTACTCGCTTTTTCGCCACAAAGCAGAATTTAGCGAAGAGCCTGGCACTGAACCCAGAGATCACGGAATTTCTAAATTTACATCATCCAGACTTCGCATGTTGCTGAAGCGCATATGAAAACATCCTTCAATTGTCGCGTATAAAGTCGCAAAGACTCGTGATGTGAATTTATTCTTAAACTAAATATTTTACCGAGTGAACACTTCATTTTTCTCTCTAGAGTCAATCGTGTTATGTCATGGCCAACTTAAAGACTACTCTTGAACTAAAGCAGGAACTAAAAAGCGAACCAAGGTTGGTGTGGTTTTTTGTTTTCATTATTATTAACGAAAAGCATGGAATATATTTTACCCAAACAAGCTAAAAAAAAATGCAATACACAGAAATTTAAATATGACAGAATAGGAATATCGCTCAGTTAAAAAATAATTTGCCAAATCAAAATATCCCGCGACGATGATTCAAGAAAACCGAAAGCTAAACACATTCGGCAAATGTTTGAAACCGCCGTGAGCCTTGAAAGAGAAATCTTCATTGTCAAACATAACAGCACTTGGTCGGACACTTAAAACACTTCTGGCTATGCGAGAGCAAAATATTACAGGCTGAAAGCCTAGAGACAAACGCCTTCACAGTGAGTCCCGTATGGTCGTCTAACATCTTAAACTAGTTAACTAAAAAACGACAGAACACCGTGTAGCTCCTTTGCTTTAGCAAGGAATGGAGTAAACATGTCAATGCATTGTAAATTTTGCATGGTACCAGTTCTTGGTCATCTTTCTCGAAACTACAACTTGAGAGCTTCGCTTAATTCTGCGTAGTTTGTCTTAGGTTGACCATGACGGTGACGTTTTGACATTTATTATCGAAAGTGAACCGTCTGTATTCTGTATCAGCCAAAGATGACTCTCGGTTCTACATAACAAGCTCGCTGTCGGTAGCAAGTTCTAGTCTAAGTAAATTTGCAATTGTGAGGAAGCCAGAGCCGAGTTTTCATTTCCACTACTTTCCTCAGTGTTTTTCAAGAGTACAATCGTATACCTTTGCGCAGCTAATCACTCTGATCATGAAAAACAACTTAGCAAAACAGCGAAGCAAGCACTTGTTTCCACTCTTTCCACTACTGGTGAAACTAACAGCTACGTGACTAGCTACCAACCCTCTTTGTTCCAAATTATCTGAAGCTTAATAATTTACAAGTCAGCCATTTATCTCTGATTGCATAATTGGCCTATTATTATAACTAGGAAAAAGAGAGGGGAGACAGAAAGCTAATGTTCAACATTCAGAACTCAAAATGTCAAGTCAAAGTGTTGAGTTGAAAGAAAAATTTCATAATTTTGGCAGAAAATTATAAATCGTGATATGACGAGATTTCTTTATTTATTTATTTATTTTTTTGTCAATCCATGTTGTGCGTCGCCGTTGCCACCCAATGCAACCTTTAATTGTCTTAAAAACGGCGAAGATCAAGAAGCCGAATATGTATGGCAAATTTTCTAAGTTCGCGCTTTTTCCACAAATACCCCAAGCAGGCCGTCATACGACTCCATACCGGGCAGGAGAGCTACACTCGAAACAAAACACAACTTTTCAACGATCGATGCTCGAAGTGCAACGATACGCGAATAATGATGGACTGTCGGCGATATTTTTAGCGAACTAGGGCCTACAGCAACTTCGATAGAAATACACTCTGGCCACTGAATCTCCTAAGTCAAGTAAGAATCCCTATCACTATCGGTGAACAATATTTCCGCTCAGATGCAAACTACGATAAATTTTCCTTTTTCCGGAACGGCAAAAGGGACTTGTCGCTTTTGGACATGATGACAGCTTGAAAACAACAGCTGAATTACAAAAACAATCTCTCTAGCTTTCGGAGAGAACTAATGTAAGAAGACTTCTTGATAACGAATGAGCGATTTCGGAACTGTACAAAACTATACAGTGTGCATCGTAAATCAAGATTGGAAATCGTCAATTACGTGACAAGATGAAGCTGACATGAGGTTTCATCAATCTCGCACCTTCCGGTCTACTCTTAATTCATTTTTTTGCTTTATATCTTCTGAAGTAATTTCAAAATTTCAGAAGTTGATAGATCTCTATTTTTTTCATTAGATATAACATTCTCAGGAAACTGAAAAAAAATTTTCCATGTGATGCCTTAAAAAACGGTGAAAATCAAGAAGTCGAATATGTATAACAATTTTTTTAAGTTCATGCTTTTTTCGCAAATACCCCAAGCAGGCCGTTATACGACTCCGAAACATTTATACTGTCCCCTAGCTTGATTATTCTGTGGCCAGCGCAAGGTGGTAGTGAAAGAGAGCAAACGTTAATTGTTTTAGATTTAAGCCTATAATTTTGATCTTATTAAACAAAATTGCGGGGAGAGATGGTAAAAGCTAATGATTATGTAATGATTATAGTAAATTTGATAGCAGCAATGATGGTGTTTATAATGATGACGACGACGACTGACAGCCGAAAAAAATACGTGTTTCATAGCAATATCATAAGCATTATTATGGTTATTATTATTATATCATAAGTATTATTATCCTTATCATTATTGTAAGTATTATTAATGTAAAATTGTTGCTTTTATTTGAGTTCGTCTTTTTAACAGAATGTATTTTTGTAAATATCGTTTGTAAATGAGTAAATTATCATTATTATTATTATTATTAATTATTATCATTATTAATATTATTATTATTGTCATCATCATTATCAATATTACTATTAATATTGATACAGTTGCAGCTGTCCACGCTCATTCAATCCGTGTGTACTATGGTCTAAGCTCTGCAGCTGGTATTTGCGTCTTTTTGAAAGCTTTTTCGGTTGGTTTGGTGAAGGGATCGCCAAGAATCCATTGATAACAATCCAGATATGTATCATGTTCATTAGTGTCTGTTCTGTGGGGTTTGTTTGGTTCCAATCAGAAGGAAGAACTGTCAAACTGTATATACCTCAGGAAAGTAAAGCCCTAGATGACTTGGAAACTGCTGAGAGATACTTTCGAGTCAACTTTCGAGATGAGATCGTCCTATTGGTAGCAAAGCGCAATCATCCCAATGTTCTTTATCCTGAGTGTCTGAGACAGGCTTTCCGTGCCCACAAGGCAGTTATGAACCTGGAATCCTATGTCGACTTCTGTGTTACACTGTCGGGGAACAAATCCAGATCACCAGAAGACTGCGTGATGACCAACCCATTAGAATTTCTCCAATTTAATGAGATTAACCTGATCGGGAAAGACTTGACACAAGTTCAACTTGAACTAAACAAAGCTGCTAACGACACAAGCTTGGTCACTCGAAATGGACGCCCCTTTTGGTTCAATCTCGACGGAGTATTTGGAAGTATCACCCGAAAACAGGAGATCATAACTGGTGCGAAAGCATTACAAATGATTTATCCCATTCGTGCTCCGTCTGATGACGACGCATACGAAGACGTGCTCAAGTGGGAGACGAAATTTATCGAAAAGATGGCCTCGTTGGTGGACAAACTTTCTTGCTTTGAAGTCCATTATTCAAGCGAACGGAGCATGGATGACGCTATTGATGAAAGCACTGGGTCTGACGTCACACTGGTGTCAATCACTTTCACTCTAATGATCTCCTTTGCTTGCATCATGCTGGGCAAGTTCTTCAATCCACTGACCGGCCATTCCTTGCTTGCTATCGCAGGAGTGTTTGCTGTGGCCCTAGGCATTTTAGCAGGACTTGGACTGGGCATGTGGTTCCGCGTGCCGTTTGTCAGTTTCGTAGGAATCCTGCCGTTCCTTGTTCTTGGGATCGGTATCGACGATATGTTCATTATGGTAGATGAGCTTGATCGACAACCAAGTGACATGTCAACGATAAAAAAGATTAAAGCAGTCACGAGGCACACAGGTACAACCGTTACAATGACAACCTTGACGGATTTGGTAGCATTTGCTGTCAGCACATCCACTTCGTTCCCAGCTGTAAGGTAGGGCATTTAGATTGATTGCTGAATAAGTGTACTTTTACAATGGCAGTTTGGAAGAATATTGTCTGATTCTTATAGCACTGTCAAGACAACTAATCAAAGAGTGGCTACAAAGTTTTCGGTACTAATATAAGAACCCTCTTTTAGGGGGAATTTTACAAATCATAGCGCGCTCTTAACAAGATTTGCGTAACTTAAGCACAAAAGTTTTTCACTTTTTTCCAAGTTGCTTCATTTGCTTGAAAAACCCACCATTTGAATTCCAACAAGTAATTATATAGAAAATATAAAATGAGAAGAAAGTAGGAAAAGTTAGTGGCCCGTAAAGCAGCTAAATGGTATTGCTGAATTGATTATCTTTAGAAGGATATGGTTTGCTCAGAAATATTCCAACCAGTCTCCAGACAATTGTGAAGGGTAAATTATTCTCATTTAATTGTTTATCCAGTAATGATATAAATACTAGAATGGCCCCTACAATAAATTTTTTTTTTTCATATACTGAAAATTTCCACCTATTTTACGAGCCATTGGCACGTGGAATACGACACTGATCAGTGGCGCTGCCTTATCTTTGTTTAAGGTATTTCTGCATCTACGCCGCTCTCACCGTGACGTCATCATTCCTGATGATTGTCACCTTCTTTGTGGCCGTCATGACCTACGACGTGAGGAGAATTAAATCTGGTCACAGAGACAACTTTCCATGCTGTTTGGCACCTCGGCCCAAAGATGGAGAGCCAGCCTGGGACGAGCCCGTCGCACAGACGTCAAATCGGGTCATGAAGACCTGGGGAAAATTCTTGATGTCTCGAGCAACAAAATGCGTGGTTATAATTATCTCGCTGGCCCTCCTTAATGCTGGGATTTACGGAGTCACCCAGGTGGACGAGGCATTTGATGAGAGAATGCTCGCGAAAGATGATTCTTATTACAAACAATTTTTAATGGCTCAGCAAAATCACTTCGACCTTTCCATGCCAGTGAGCATCGTAGAGACTGGTGGGGTCGATTACAAGATGAGTTCCACCCAGGAGCAAATCAAAGCACTGACAAACATTGTCACAGAGAATGAATACTACGAAAAACGCTCGTTATCCTGGATGGACGAATTCTCCAATTACGCTGAGCAAACTAATAAGAGTATCACTGGGCCAAATTTTTTGCCCGCTCTGAAGGAATTCCTTCGCATTCCAGCCTTTTCTCATTTTAGTCAAGATTTGAAGTTTACTGAGGATGGTGCCAGACTGGAAGCCTCTCGGATCCTTGGTTTTATGAAGGGTATCATTAGCTCCACCTTTCATAAAAACGCCATGCTCACACTCCGTGAAGATATCACAGAAAAATCGGAACTTGATGCCTTTCCTATCAACCGATTTTTCATATACTTTGAGCAGTACGCCATTACCACCAGAGAAACTGTAAGGAATCTACTTATCGCAGCCTTAGCAGTGCTAGTTGTCACAAGCCCCTTTCTGATGGATTGTACCGTGACTTTCCTTGTGGTGTTGAACTTTGCAGCCCTGATATGCGAGTTATTTGGTTTAATGGTCATCTGGAATGTTTCGCTGAATTCTGTAACTATGATCATCCTCGTTATGGCCATTGGATTTGCAGTCGACTACAGTGCCCACATCGCACATGCGTACATAACGTCAAACGAAGTTACAGCTAATGGACGAGTAGTGCATGCATTGAGTACATTAGGAGCTAGTGTGTTCATGGGAGGTAAGTCATGTGTTTGATCTAGTTTATTTTATACGTTGTGTTAATTTCACCGATCATTTGCACTGTTACTGGAAGTGTGAAATACCAGTGAAAAAGTATATCTATTGATTTATTACTTTCATGTGAGTATATCGGCAGTGAGTCGACTGCCACGAAAGAAGACTACATATTCTTTACTTGAAGTCGTTGTAACTGTAGTTTTCTTTGTGTATGCTTTAGCATGTCCAAATTTTCTTTTGATCTGAGTAACCTCCACATTGTGAAAAGACGGCGACCATTTCGCCCGTTTCTGTGTATAATTGTCTTATTTGGTTGTTGCCGTCTTGTTGCATGTTCCTAGGATTCAGTACCTTCCTTGGCATGGTCGTTCTTGCATTTGCCGCATCGGAGATCTTCCGAATATTCTTCAAAATGTTCTTCGGCATTGTCGTCCTCGGTCTTCTTCACGGCCTGTGTATCCTGCCTGTTTATCTGTCTTTGCTGTGGTGGAGACCGTCTGTTATTATCAGATCCCCCTCACTAGGGGGCGCCTCTGGGAAACTTGGCAGTGGAGACGTCAGAGTGGAAGAGATCGACGTGACAGAAAACAAAGTTCAGCACGAAAATAGAAGAGAGAAAACCACTTTGATAGGTAAAAATGAAGCCAGCCACGGAGAAGAACAAGAAACAGACACCGCGCAAGGCCTATTGACGGATTCCGTCGAAGCATTCGTTGATGAATGGGCACTAACAAGGGTTCCTGATCCTGAAAGGGAAACAAACGTCTAGAGGAGGTACCTAAGACTATTTGGGTAACGCTGCTCAGTATTCCACTAAACGTCCGTTGAAACTGCTGACTTAGCTGACTAAGCTAACTTATTGACGTTTAATCTCACAGAGATATTTCCAATTCAGAGATGAAATCGGGACAATCAGTAGCACACGGGCAACTGAAAACCATTTTGATCCCGGAGTTTTTAAACTAAGTGTTATAAAAGCAAAACTAAAATAAACAAATCGATAATTCAAAACTTAAGTATCCAAAAGAACCCAAAAAACCGCTTCTAGGGCGGGAGAAAAAGTGTGACTTAATCGCAATTGTTTTAAGGCTTGTGCCTGATTGGTTGAGGTGACAGCGTGAGTTTTGTGGGCCATTCCCGATGAGCAAAAAAACTAAAACAGTGAAAACTCTACTCCCAATAGTAAATAACTTCTGCCTTGGAGAAAAGTGAGCGATTTTATTTTACTCGCTTCACAAAGCTCGAAAAGTATTTATAAAAAAGGAATTTAAAAGACATTTATCACATTATTGTATGTAATGAATATACCTAAGGAGTAATGTGTGGATCAGTATCAGTATCTGGGTAACTGCCCACCTATCCCTCCCCTAACCCAACATTAACCTTAACTTGTTGTCAATTGACTGTTGTTGAGTTAGGGGAGGGGTAGGTGGGCAGTTGGCAAGATACTGATATTGATCCTAATGTGTTAAAAAGAGTAACACACCTTTCAAATTTTGAAAATATTCCGGTTAAAACCTCATTACTTCATTTCATTACGCGGTACCGTTCTGTTTATAGTTGGCACTAGTTCTAATTTATGAAGCGAGTATTTTTCCTGCATTACTATGAGATAAATCATTGGTATCAGTAAAAATTTCGAAATAAGTTTTTTTTTTAACTCGTGTAATTTGTATTCCAATGAAAGCGTGCTACTTAACTTATCTCGACTACAACTCTAACAACAGCTTATAACTATTAACAAAAATCTATGCGCTTATATTCTCATGTGGATGTGTTTTCTTAACCTTGGAATCGGAGTTGACACTGCGTCTGTGCCTCATGCGAAGTAAAAGGTATACACAGACGACCGTACAATGAACAATCTGAAGCACATGAGGCTTAATTAGTGATAGGTGATAATCTCCATAATTAGAAAACAATCACAGATGTGAACCTTACGCTGATAAAACGGCTTTTAAGTCTCATGCAAATGAATGCTTAAAATAGTGATAATTATAGAACCATCACGTTTGAGAAAGGAACGACAAGTACCACAAAAATATCATACTTAACCCCTTAACCTCTAAGAGTGGCTAGCATCTAATTTCTGCTCGTGATATCACCCCTAAATCAAACATTACAACTCACAAAGGTAGGATGGGTCGAAATTCAGTCCACTCGTGTGGGACACTCTGTTATCGTCTTCTTGTTATTTCTCTTTTCATATCAGGCAGAAAAACATTCCGCTAGCGTTATTTTCCAATTTCATCCTCAGTATCGTTGCTTCTTAAACTCTGGAAACGATTGTGACGTTTAAGAAGTGCTTAAAGATTCTTTACCATGTCGCATCGATGACGCAGGTTGCGCGATTCCGGTTCACTTCACACAGAAAAAAGGAATCTTAGTGTACTTTACACTTAACTAAATGATTTGATCGACGCTTTTTCGATTTCCTTTAATCTCGAGTGTTTTTATATATCTTTAGGTCTCTCATCACACGATACGTCAACTTTCAAAGAAAAGCAAAACAGTTTTATCTAAGAGTTAATTTTTTTCCATACGGTTGTGAAGGGAAAATTAATTGAAGAAAATGCCTCAGGGTAATTTTAACCTGCATTAACGTTTTTGTTAATTGTTTTAACGTTGTTACGTCAAGCCAAGTGCGCTCTTTATTTATAAATACTGATTGAGCATCTCCTCCAATCATCAAACATCTGAAAAGCAACTGTTTTGTATTCTGATTTAAAATATTCACCATATCGAAAACATTAATATTTTCACTTCAGTTCGCCGGCGCAATTCACGCATGCAGTAAATATAACTTGATTTACGTCAGGAATTAGTACTCAAAGATTGATTCTCTCTCACTCCAATTGGAAAACTTTTACCGATCGGCGAGACTAGTGAATAGCCACAACAACTTTGCGTACGTGGTATAACAACGGCCTTCGACATCGGCCACAAAAACCATGAAACAAGTTTCGAATTCGTCCGCCGAAGTGCAGTCAACAAATAAGAGGTATATATATATTTATCAAGTACGGCATTTTCCGAATTTAAATTACGTTTAAGCGCTTCTCAACAGCGCAAAACGAAAAACAATTCCGAACAGTCTCAAAAATACGGGTGTAATATAACATATGTGTTATGTCACAACAGTTCTTTCACATTGAGAACACGTATTCACACTTGTGAATATTCTCTCATAGGTGAAATAACTTGCAGGTGAAATACAAGCAGACCGAAATTTAATTGAGGTCTGTTAAAGATCCTCTGGGAAATGTTACTCTTAAACAGAAGCTAAAATGAGTATTTTTAGCCTTGTTATGCATGTCGTCATTACTCAGGCTTTTCAAAGGAGACTCCCGAGGTGAAATTTCCGGGCCCTTTTTTTTCTTCCTCGTTCAGTCACGTATCGCCGTCTATGCCTTAAACCGCACGCGTAGAGTAGGGCTCAGTGCTCTGCACATCGCTGAGAACAAGATAAGAGGAAGTTTTCGTTTGAAAGGTTATGGCACGGATTCCATGACTTCAAGGGAGCTGAAATCACATAGGAACGAACACGCCATTCGCGGTAGATCCACACGAAAAGAAGTCAAACATTTTTGGAACGGCTCGGCTGCATGCCCTTCGAGAGATCAATTTACGAGCGAACATTTATGAGTGAAAAAAAAAAAAAGAAGAGAATCATGTTATACCAAATGAGCTATCAGATCTTAATCTTGATAAAACGCATCTTCAGAAGCGTCATCGTATTTTTTAGACGTGATCGTGCACCAAGTACTCGGAATTCCAGTACGAACTCTACAACGTCTAATTCTAACATCAAACTATGCGATGTTAAAAGAAAATGATTAATGAAAGAAAAAGCATTTACTTCACGCCCTAGCTTTACGAACAAGAATAAAGTATTGTAGATTTTTTGTAAATCATTACATATGCAAATTCCCAGACGACCATTCCATCTTGTCACGAAGCTGGGTAGAAAACACTTTCAAAGCTGTAAACCAAGTGACACACAGTTGTCGCCGTTTTGTTTTTAAACATTAAGCAACGCACATAATCTATATTTCAACATAAAAATCAAATTTCATTGAGAAAGAGAAGCCCAAGTACACGCAGATATGCGTCTAGTTACTTTAGAGTTCTCGCACCATTAATATCTTTGCGCTTTCATTAAACCGTTTAATTTTCGGGAACTTTGAGAAATTTAACTCAGTGATCTTTGAATTTCTTTTTCCCTTCGCTCAGAGAAACCATGATTGCATGGATCATGGATGCACAAGTGCAAATTCTTCTGAGAAATTGGAAATTTTATAAAAAAAAATTGCAAATTTTAACAAAGAACTAAAACTCTATATTACGTAACGGCGTTACGTAACAGATGTCAGTATTTGCTTCGAAGTTAGCTTCTTAATATTTGAACAAGTTTCGTCTCTCCCTAAAATGTTACAAGAATCAATATCAAGTCACATAACTCGAAGATACCAGATAAGTATTTCAACTTCCGAGTTCTTGATGAGTTAAAACCAATAGTCAATATGCCACTGAATGTACGTCACAATATCTCGCCTTTGGATGCAGTTTGATACGTTTTAACTGGCATCAGATGGGAAAACTCGTGGTTTTATTTACAAAGCCCCAGTTGGTTTAAGTCGACGACATGAGATCATATTCAAAGGCTAATGAAAGGTGGAAGACACTTATCTTGCATATTTCAAAGCAACATAACTCTCCATTAGCGCCATTTTCTTTACACATCCCCACTCTAAAACGCCACCTTCTCCTTAGAAAAAAAAATATTATAAAAACACAAATTAGAAGCGAGTACCAAAGAGAGGTAAAGCGGTCCAAAGCCCGATTTACCACCGGATTTTAGAGAAAAATTACGCGTCATGTGTTAAATGGTATTTCAAGCATCACGAATTTCAAAGTTAAAACCGTTATATCTCAGTTTATTATACCTTTCTATAAAATTCACGCGTCACCCATTGATTTTGAGCTTAACCACTCGTCACGTATAAACCACGAGGGGTTTTTACCATTGTATTGTGAATTTTTGGGTGATGTTGGGGATACTTTACAAATTATACTTGTTTTTGAAAGGCTGAGCAAGTTTCCATTTTTGATGCAGCTATAGTTAATTTCGTAAACGAAGTGCCTACTGTTTACCGTACTCATTAAAGGTTGTCAAAAGTTCAAGAGGAAAGTAATGCATCAGACATTGTCTCTCAATGAGTTCTCCCCTCCTCCTCTATGAAATAAGCCAAATCTTCCTCTTCTGGTAAGCTTTCCTGTCCAAAGAATCAAGTTTTATTAACCCCTGGAAAGAGGAAGGGGGCTCTCATCGAAGTGTCACAGGTGATCTCAGATTGGAGAGCCAAGGACAGCAGTTAAGGTTTACAAACATCCAACAATAACACTGAGGGGAGGGGGGGTTCAAAAACTCTTAATAGTAATGTATGCAAGAACTAATCTAACTTTCTATTTGGTTATTATAGCTGCTGCTGTCCGCGCCGACTCAATCTGTGTCTACTGTGGTCCTCGTTCTGCAGTTGGTTTTTACGTTCTTTGGAACGCTTCTTTGGTTGGTTTGGTGCAGGGATCGCCAAACGTCCATTGATAACAATCCCGATATGTCTCGTGTTTGTCAGTGTCTGTTCCGTGGGGTTTGTTTGGTTCCAGTCAGAAACAAGAACTGAAAAACTGTTCATACCTCAAGACAGCAAGTCCATAAATGACTTGGAAATTGCTGAGAAATACTTTCGAGTCAAGATTCGAGAAGAAATCATTCTTTTGGTGGCATTGCCCGGTAATCAGAATATTCTTTCTCCTGAGTGTCTAAGACAGGCCTTTCAAGCTCACAATGCAGTTATAGAATTGGAGTCGTATACCAATTTTTGTGTCACACTATCAGCGAACAAATCAAGGTCACCAGAAGAATGCGTGATGATCAACCCGCTGGAATTCTTACAGTTCAATGAAAGTAAACTGAGTGGTAAAGACCCAACACAGATTCAACATGAACTAAGTAAAGCGTACAACGACACCAGCTCGCTCATGCGCAATGGACGCCCTTTCTGGTTCAACTTCAACCGTATGTTTGGTGATGCTATTCGCAAAGATGGAATCGTAACCGAAGCCAAAGCATTGCAAATGATTTATCTCATTCAAGACCCTAGCGACGACGAAACAAACAAAAAAGTTCTCGCTTGGGAGAAGAATTTCGTGGACAAGGTAGCTTCATTAGTTGACAAACTTCCCTGCTTTGAAGTCCATTACTCAAGTGAAAGGAGCTTGGACGATGCTATCGCCGAGAGCAGTGGGTCTGATGTCTCACTTGTGGCAATAACTTTCACAATCATGATCTCGTTTGCTTGCCTCATACTAGGAAAGTTCTTAAATCCGCTGACCGGCCATTCCCTGCTCGCTAACGCAGGAGTGTTCGCAGTGGCTTTGGGTATTTTGGCGGGGCTTGGCCTTGGTATGTGGTTCCGAGTGCCATTTATCAGTCTCGTGGGAGTGCTTCCATTCCTGGTTCTTGGAGTCGGCATCGACGACATGTTTATCATGGTAGATGAGCTTGATCGACAGCCACGTGATCTTTCAACGGTTGAAAAGATCAAAGCGGTTATGAAGCATTCGGCGCCTACTGTTTGCATGACAACAATGACCGATTTGGTAGCGTTTGCTGTTAGCACTTCCACGTCATTTCCGGCCATAAGGTAAAATAGTGCAAACTAAGTGAGAATTTAACTTACACTAAATTACATCCCTCTTCTCGAATGTAGCACTGATCGTCTTAGGCAAGACACCTCTTTCTCGCTCACGAAGCCTCTTTCCATCAGTAATAATAATAACCAATTGTTTGGCAACTTGAGGAGTTCCCGGGGGAGCTCCTGGACTAACTGGGCTATTCACTTCATCCTACAGAGTGAGAGATTGAAAGGGAAATAGTATAGTGGGTCACTAAGCTTTAGTGACTGAATGCGTGGCATGTTTTATGGATACTTCAGTCTTTCTAAATTTTGAAAAGAAAACCATAAGGGATTAATTTGTAGTTTGACTGTTGTAAATCACATTGGTAATCAATTTGTTAAATAAAGTAACAATAATGAAATGATCAACTTTCGTAGCAATCCCCCTAAAGCGTGACAACAAATTCCTTTCCACCTCCTTCTCGCACGAAAACCCACCGAGAGCTTACTACCTAGACCAGAGTTAGAATCGGCTCAGTTTATTTTCATGATTACCTGTTTGTAAACTAAAAGACTTCTTCCGTTTAGGTATTTCTGTATCTACGCCGGTTTGACCGTCACTTTCTCTTTTCTCATGATCGTCACATACTTCGTGGCCATCATGTCATTTGACGTAAGACGCATTAAGTCGGGGCGCAGAGACTGTTTACCATTCTGCCATGCCCCTCCGCCGAAGGAAGGTGCGCCTGCCTGGGATGAGCCTCTTCCACAGACGTCAAATCGTGCCATGGAGTACTGGGGCAAGTTCGTGACAAAACCAACGACTAAAATTGTAGTCATTTTCCTCTCACTGTCTCTCCTTGGTGCTGGGATTTATGGAGTCACTCAAGTGGATGAGGAGTTTGATAGGAGAATCTTAGCAAAGGATAATTCATACTTGAAACGATTTCTGACCGCTCAACAAAATCACTTTGAACTTTCCATTCCAGTGAGCATCGTGGAGACTGGTGGGGTCGATTACGGAATGAGCTCCACTCAGGAACAAATCAGAGCACTTACGTCAATCGTCACGGAGAATAAACACTATAAAAACCTGTCTTTCTCGTGGATGGATGCATTTGCACAGTATGCTAAGAAGTCTAATAAGAACATAACTGGTGAATGGTTTTTGCCTGAATTGAAAGCGTTCCTCCGTATCCCTGACTTTGCATATTTCAATCAAGACTTACGTTTCTCCGCAGACAACTCAAAGTTGGAAGCTTCTCGCATACTCGGTTTTATGAAGGATTCTGCCAGCTCCACTTTTCGAAAAGATGCAATGGTCACGCTAAGAGAAAAAATAACCGAAAGATCGAAACTAAATGCATTTCCGATCAATCGGAATTTCATTTTCATCGAACAGTTCGCTATCACGACAAGGGAGACTATAAGGAACCTATTAATCGCGGGCCTTACGGTCGTAATCATCACAAGCCCCTTTTTGGTGGACTTCACCGTGACGCTCCTCGTGTTGCTTAACTTTGCGGCCCTGATATGCGAGTTATTTGGTTTGATGGTCATCTGGGGAGTATCCCTGAACACAGTCTCTATGGTCAATCTTGTCATGGCTATTGGTTTTGCAGTTGATTATAGTGCGCACGTCGCGCATGCTTACGTGACATCTGACAAAGCAACAGCCAATGAGCGAGTGATAGAGGCTCTAAGCACACTAGGTGCGAGTGTCCTAATGGGAGGTGAGTGGTACACTGTAGATGACACAGCGGTCAAACATAAGGCATCCGCAGGGGTCGCGCAAAAGTTACGAGAAGAAATTGGTAGGTTGGTAGAAAACTGCAAAAGGAAGCAGAAACAGGGAAAAAAACTTGAGACCTTGCGAACAAAAAAAAATATTCAAGCACGAGTATCGGGTATCGTTCTATCGATCCAGAGAATATGAGCAAGAAAATATAAGCTCAAGTTCTCTAGGTTGTCGAGCTGACAGACCTAAAGAATCAAAATTTGATAACTATCAATAAATGATTTTTTTCCGACATTGCCTTGATGCGGCAGTTTTGATAGATTTTTGTAAATTAAAAACTCAACTGTTTTTTCATTTTGTTTGTGTCTATCAGGTTGTAGTACTTTTCTTGGTATGGTCATACTTGCATTTGCAGCTTCGGAAATCTTCCGGATTTTCTTCAAAATGTTCTTCGGAATTGTCGTGCTTGGTCTCCTACACGGACTGTGTATCATGCCCGTCTACTTGTCTTTCATGTGCTGGAAGCCCGTTGTTATTAAACCTTCCTCGACTGAGGACGAAACCGAAGAGATGAGTGGAGGAGTGGTGCGACAAAAGGATTCCCAAGTATTTGGCAACGGTTTACAACTAGCATGCCTTGCGAATGAGGAGGAGATTCCTGCTCACCAGAAGACTGTATCGCAACTTTCTGAGGATGGCACCCAAGCCCAGCAAATTGATAAAAACGGAAAGGGCAGCACCCAGCGTGATGATGACACTGGAGGAATTGAAAATAAGGGGATTACTTCTGATGAAGAAGAATTAAAGTCAATTAAGTCAACAGATGAAAAGCATATAGGCATATAAGCATATTGAAACCGTATAAGCCGTTCATGGCGATTCAATTAGGTATTGGAAATTCACCTTAAGTTAGTCCCCGTATAGGGCTAAAGTTGAAAAAGAATCCATCAAACCATAATAAATTGTTCTCAATTTTTATGGATTTTTCTTCTTCTTTCTTAATAAAATGGATGATGAATGAAACTGAATCTCACCTCTTTGTCCTTACTTGAATCAATCCAGGCCACAGCACACTGTGGTCAGGACTTCGGGTTGGGTTTTTAATACTAGCTGGGTCATCGTATTGTGCTTTTGAGCAGGAAAATTGAAACTCTCTCACACAGAAAAGTAGATGAGTAATAGCACACTGGCAAATTGCTCGTGGGGATGGCGGTGGGGGAGGGGGGCACTTGCGTTGCGGTTAGCTCGAACTCGGTTGATTCGTTAACTCGAACTAATTTTACTTCCCCTTGGTTTAAACCTGGAGATGTTTTGATACCAATGGGAACCTGTTATGATCGGATAAGAAGCTAACTAAGGTATTGTGAGTTCACAAAGATTACATTCGTTTGTCAGTTATTGGAGCAATTTTGCGAAATGATAAGTTTTTTTTATTGGTGGAATAATAATCATATTTGGAAAGTCTCACGTGCACGTGCAACTGCCCAGCTTAAGGTAGTCGAAGGGACCCCTCAATCAAACCTAGTCCATATTGGCCTATTCTAATGAGAAATAACGAGAAATTAACCCTGCTTTGAAGGAACTAACTGGGAATGATTTTATTTGAAAAGGGTGAGATTGTAGTTGTAAATGCAATTTTTCCTTCATGCCTGGTTAATTCCCTGGGGGACACGACAGGGGCGGGTTCGAGGGAACGGTGGCCATGTGATAGCTCCATGTGACGTCAGTTCACGCAAGCGCAATGGTCGATTACTTAGGGAAATCAGTTTAGTTATTCGTTCTCCTCACTGTGTTAATTCTATATTTTTCATATTCACGCTTACTGTAAACCACACTCGATGAACCACACGTCGAAATGAAGAGACGAAGTATTGATCCTTCGAAACTTAGAAGACCTTTAAAACGTTCTCGCATCACAGAATCGATATATGGAAGGTAAAAGTCGAAATGTTGAGTCAGAAACATTGGCCTCTGTCCGCTCGCATTGAAAACCATGAATTTATGGTTGGTTTTCTGATCTGTTCTTAATTTCTGTTTCATCTAGTGTATTTCTGTACGTCAGATTTTTCTTAGTATGGATTATGGTGTTGACTGCCGACTTCCTATTGGAATTTCGCTTTGAATATCTTTGGCCTTTTTGGCTACTGTTACGGAGTGCTTACGACTCGTTCAAGTACCAAGGTTTGGTAAGTCGAGTTACTATTTTCACGTAATTTACCGTAAATCATGCGTTTCTCGTTATTCATTGGCCCTCAGAATAATCCCAACATTGCTAGGCTAATGCGGTTTTACTTTGAAATTGTCCTAGCGTCTGTAATCTCGTTTTAGTTTTGAATTTTCCTGTTACATTTTTTCAGGCTTTCTCTCTTCTGTTTCTTACACTGGCGTTCTGTTCAGACTTAATATGTTTGATGTTTCTCCCTGTGCATTGGTTATTCTTTGCGGCTAGCACATACGTCTGGGTTCAGTTCGTCTGGCATACAGGTAATCCTAGAGAGATAATTTTTAGCCGATAAAAGTTGCTAAAGGCGGGTATAACTTCATTCACTCGAGGAAAATTTCCAATGTTTACATTTCGTCAGGTCGGCTGGTGGATCAAGATATAGTATTCCTGAAATCGCCGTGAATCAGATATAAACGATACGGAGTTTTCACAAGTCTATTGGAAGTTTATGGTCAAATATTTCATCATTCTATAGTCTAATTATTGACGGCTTGTTCTGTTTTCAGATCGTGGTTTATGTGTTCCAACCGTTAGTCTATGGTTACTGTTTGTATATGTAGAAGCGTCGGTTCGACTTCGCGAACTGAAAAATCTCCCATTTCATTTAGACTTATGTCGACCGTTTGCCGCTCATTGGTAAGTTTGAGCTTTTTGCATTGCCGTGATACTATTAATTTGGCTGTCTATGATGAGTTATACTTTCTTTTAACAAGGAGGTGGAAGCACTTTCTCGGGAAAAAAGTAAAGTGCTTCCCTAATTTATATTCTTCCCTGACATTTTCAGAGGCAGCTGGTTATTTCATGCAAAGCAGTTCGTATTAGCGTCGGAAGTAAGGTCCTATTGTAGTCAGAAAGCTTCGTCGAAAGGTTTTTCTCAAAATTTGGCTTTTTCAAGCATGAGATTCCATTTTCTGATATTATCTTGATGAATAAAATATCTCCAATTTGTAATGTACTGCCATTTTTATGTCAGTTTTTCTGTTGAGACTTCGGGAGTTCTCACTTTTGCGAGTAATTAATCATTTAACTACGATTTAGTTTAAGATGCTTAGATGGCAGCTCAAAGACGATTTCGTCTCTTCAAAATTTAAACGAAAAACGTGATGGTTATTTTTTTTAAATAATCTTTTCATTTCGCAATTGTAGTTTCCTACTTACTTCGCGTACATTGTACCACTTTCTTTGGTTATTTTGTTCGAACCCGTTCTATATCTTGCCGTTAATTTTAAACCACTGTGATACAAATTGTTCATTTTTAATGAAGATAATCTGGATAAAAGCACAGTCAACCGTTTTCCTCATGGCACTACCTTAAATGAAATTCATAGATAAAGCAGGCAC
Organism: Pocillopora damicornis; assembly: GCF_964200805.1. Lineage (NCBI taxonomy): Eukaryota > Metazoa > Cnidaria > Anthozoa > Scleractinia > Pocilloporidae > Pocillopora > Pocillopora damicornis. The sequence goes on from NC_142677.1 coordinate 20,203,553, forward strand.
AGAGAATTTGTTCCAAGAGTTTTTTTGAAATATAAGAAAATTTCTCTAGTTAATTCGAAGTTGTGTCTTAAGCTGTGGTAACCACACAAGCCTCCCATTGTCAACTGAGCTTGTGATCTTGTTTTCTCTTACACCATTTCCCTCCTACATTTGTTTGACATTATTTGATGCAACTGAAAGGCTGGTTAGTCAAGTATTTGTTGACAATGAATGCCTTTTTTCTTGCTTAAATAATAAAAGTCTACTGCACCACCTACAATAGAATTTTTATTTCACTAGCCCTCTTGTTTCTGAAAACCCTAGTAGTTCAGGTTAAAAGATGTTTCATTAACCCACTTGAGCACTGATTTTCAACCCCTAATTTTCCAACCCTCCCAATCATTCAAACCAACTCTTTTACCACTAGAAATTTGAATAATCACAATTTTATTGTGAATGAAAATTTGTAAGTGCATCATGTTTTGATGCCCAGACATAACAGCCTGAGGCTTTAGGAAAGTGAGTACATCTGACCAATTGTCATGCTACAGTGAGTTTGTCACAGCAGGAAAACAGGGTGCTTAGTATACATTAGATATCAGAGAATTCCCAGGGTGGCATGCATAATTCTCTGTCTACACTTGATGGCTTGTGCATGTTCTTAAGAAATTTTTTTGAGAATTTTTTCCTGTTTCTACACACAGTTCTCCTGCAACTAAATTTCTCAAAGAAAACCCTGGTTAACATTCTGTAGACTCCTATATAGAATATGTGACTTGCACAGAGCTGCTACTTTTAAATTAATGCTCTATTTGTCTCATTTTGCCTGCATTATACTGATTTTCAGTGTTTTAATACAGCTTTGTTAATATTTAGAGTTATCAACTGATATCTCCTCTGTACATTTAGCTTTCACTTGTCATTTTGAGATATTTAGCTGATAGTAGATTTTACTGTTTTAAGTGCTATGAATATTGGCATGTAAATTTTGTTCTTATAATACTAACACAATATTGAAGACATATAGACCTAAATTAGGGCTGATATACCTTGTGTTCTTGAGCAATAACCATTACTTTATTAATTCCTCCCTCAGATATTTTGCTTGTATGTAGAATATGTTTGAAGAAAATTCCCCTCCCTAAACTTGCCACTTCACTGCTGATATCTAAAAGCGAACCCTCTTTTTTGTTGGCTACTGATGGGAATCTGTTGCCCTTTTTGAGGCAATATCTGATTTAATGAAAGAATTCTTTGACTGATTTTTTTTTTTTCAGCATTGGTTATCCTGTTGTTACACTTGGCTATGGTGTTAAGAGTTATGTAGGCTATAAAATGCGTCAGGTAAGGACAGCTCTCAGCATGATGTTAAATGGCCACGTGTGATCATTTCTCTCGTGGGCACAGTAGATGATCGAGAAATCATCATGCAGAGAGTGTGAAATGTGTGCGTGTGGATGAGCATGTAGTTTGAATTATGGCTACAGTATTGGCTTCAGATTTAAACATAAATAAATTCATTCATTTCACAAATTGCTGATGGCGATGATCGCTTACATGGTAGCTGAAACATCAAAATTTATTGTCAAATTTGGACACAAAGCACATCCATTCCTCCATAGGGAAAGTTATTCTTTCTGATGAAGGGTGATTTTGTAGTTAAGCTTTGAACAAACCCTTCGTATTGGCATTAACCCGAAGAGAAACAGACACATCCTGAAAATTTATGTATGCCAGTGTAATTAGAAATGAGAAGGCAGTTAGAACAACTAAATTTTTTTTTAATTGTGGGTGACAACTGTTCCCTGTCTGTGACCAAATAGCAAGCTCTTTCATCCAGCAGCAATTTGAGAAAAACATCTCTTATGTTCTCCTGAAGTTTTTCAATTTTTATAATTTATGTATGGAATGCAGTAGCAATGTAGAGCACTGTCAGCTGTGAATGGTAGACAGGGCTTATTTTCTCAGCTGTTATTCAGGCCCCCAAAATATATTCACATTTACTTTGTCATCTGTCAGAAAAATGCATTTATGGAGGAAACAGGTGGTAAATTTTTGTTCGCAAGGAATTTCACTTTCTGAGAAATCTCTTTATTTTATTGTAATTCTGAGTTTTCTGTGACCAATTAATCACTGAGGAATGTCTAATCTGAGAGAAATCAAGACAAAAGAAAAAAAAAAAGAGTCACAGAAAATTCTTGTGGGTTAGTTTTTTGCTATTTGCAGGGTATTCAAAGAATATTTTTAGGAATCAGTTTATGATACAAAATTTGTGGCACGCTCTCATGCTTCCACTGCAGCTGGTGGATTTTTCAGAGCCAGCTTAATTTGACAAACCTGTAGGTGCTAAGGTTATGTTCCATTGGGGGTTCTTATTTGTTTATTTTTATTTTACTCCATTTCACAGAGAAGAGTACAGCATGTTGCTAAAGAAAATGAGTTTTATATGCAGCTAATTAATCTGGCACTGCCTCCTGAAACAAATAACCATGCAGAGGCAACAGAGAGATCATCAAGAGGTATGATGTTGCCTTGCACAGTATTTTTATGGAATTTCCCTTTGTTTAAAACTGGAGTTAGATGGTTAGTACGTAAGGGAAGTTTTAGTGAATGGCAGATGGTCATCAAAAAATAAATTTATATAATTTTTTACAAATCAAATTTAAATTATGTTTAAACCAAATTATTACGTTTGGATAGATAAATTCCACATTTCTCCAAGCTGTCACCATTGTGTTTATTTCAGGTAGTCGCAAAACATTTTGGCAACTAAACTTTTAGGTTGCCAGATTGCCTTCCTGTATTTAGTATTCATGCTCCAAAGCTTAAGCTTTCCACTTCTTATCATTCAGGGTCTTTAGTTGATGTGAAGTAAATTTTTACAAGAAATATTATTTATACTACGTCATTGCCTTTTTCTCCGGAGTTGTTTTGTGCAGTTAAGAATATTGTGCTTTTCTTTGATTGTTTTTTGTTGTTTTTGTTTTTTTAACTTCATTGGTGACTAAAGTTTCATTTCTGAAGAACATTTGAAGATTTGGGGGCGCCAAATGGTAACTTGGATAGAGATGACTACACCACAAAGTCGCTGAATTGAAACGGAAACTGGAGCATGGCAGAGCCGTACACGCAGTTTAACTATTTTTGTGTACATGTACAGCTGAAGGTCAAAAATTTTTTGAGAAAGATATATTATTGACTTGGTTTTCTTCATTCTTAACTTTCAGCTATATGTAATGGTAAAGTTGCTAATGGCGAAGTCGCATCACCAAGAGGTCGGCCTGTACCAGTAATGACAAATGGAATTAACACTAAAACAGATCTTGAACTCTTAATAGCTAAAGAGGCCAGTCGTCGTGGCTTAAAACTAAGTGATCTAGAGTCAAGGCCTACTTTGAAGGGAAATGCATTGTTGAAAGAACTTGACGTGCTTTCAAACTTTACATCGAAGAAGACCAGCGAGGATCATAACTTAAATGAACTTGATAAACTTTCGTTAGAGGGAAGTCATAAGAGCGGGAAAGCAGGGCAGCAACCTCGCGCAGCACTCAATGGAGTTATAGGAAAATCCTCAAAGAAAAATGGCGCAAAAGGAAATGAAAAGTTGAAGGAGTACGACGAGAATGACGAAGAGGACAATGATGAGTCTGATAGCGATTCTTTAAGTGCGTCGAGTAGCTCCATCAATAACAGTCGAAAGAACAGCAGGAGTAACTCACCCAAGGTGTGTCTGAGAAGCTCTCAGTCGGTCTATTTTTAGGCCGCTTTTGTTGTTGTTGTTTTTGTGTTTGTTTATTCCTTTCCTTGTTGGTCTCATGGCTGTGATCCTCTCTTAATTTCTCAGGGACATGAGAAATCTCAGTCAGTTGACCTTGGACCCAGTCTCTTTTCTCAACTTAAAGAGGAGAGGCTGCTACGGTAAGCGAAGCATTTATTATGTCTCCATGATGTACGAGTTCCTTCAGAACCACAAAGAGCTAAATAGCGGTGTGTGCATTGTGAAAGATTCAACGTTCAATCTTCTTTATCCTTAACTGTTCTTAACCCCTCTTGATTTATAACTGCTTCTTTTGCCGTTTTGCCCATGGAAAAAGAAACATTTTTTCTCCCTTCTAATTTTTTCCAATCCCTCTCTGACGAGTGTCTTTGCTGTCATCCCGGGTTAAAATGTAGCGTACCGATTGAAAAGATGTATTTCCCTTCTAACCAAGACTAAAAATGTTTTTTTTTATTATTATTATTTCTTGTTTTTATTATTACTTTCAGTCGTCGTGCTGAGAGCAATTTATCCCAACTAGAGAATGATAGTAAACGACTCAGAGTGGAACTGCAGACGAGTCGGCTGGGAGAGCAGGAACTGAGGTCCACTATGCACAGCCTGATGGCCAGTGAGCGCTCCACTAAGGTAGAATTACAGCAGTTAAAGGCTGAGTGCGAGGTTATTCAACAGAAGTAAGTAGGACTGAGGTGTTTATATGCAATAGAGCCAGTAGTTCGTTTCTCTCTCACCCTAAAGAATAACTAAATTCGGAATACATTCAAGTTTCTTTTTCGGCAATCTGAAACTACATTGTTCATAGGGTGCTGTATTACCCGATCTCATTTGTTGGGAAAACTTTTCTGTCGATGCAGAACAACAGGTTCTTTGGAAATTTTAAACGGAAAACTTGTGATGCTTATCTGACCTATCAGATTATCCAACCAAAATCATTCAAAACTTGATCAAGTGGTAGTCCCGTGCCTGAAGAAGGTTGTTTGCTTTCCTTCGTTCAGATTTGTTTCCTTTGTTTCTTTGGAGGTTGGATAATTCCAGGCATTACGTGAGACTCAGCAAAAGGGAGGGTTAGGAAATGAATTGGATGCATTGAGGAAATTTTTATCTTTTCTGCATAGCTTTCGTTTTGAAAGTATTCTTGTTCTCGAGTATATCACCGCTAGTATTCCGTCACAAATGCTGTAGTCTGATTGGCTGTGTTACTCGCCATCAATTCCTTGGTAGATATCATTCTAAGTGGATGAAGTGAGTTGCCTGACATTGCGCGGTTGTATACTTTGAGTGGCTTGTATATTTATACTAAAACAATTAGATTATTCGCTCTCAATCTCTATGCTTGAAATTGATTTGGGCTTTGCCCTCAATTGTTATCGTGCGCTAGAAATCTCTAGCACGTTATCTAATTGTTGATTAGAGCAACTTTCGATTGTCTGTCGAGAAGGAATCGAGATTGCTTTGGTTTTACTTCACACCGCTTTGTAGTTGGTTTAGAAAACTCGCGCGAAATTCTCAACCAATCAGATGCTAAACTAAAACCAGACATGACCTGGCCGCTCGCGTTTCCCCGCGTTTCAGGTAGTTAGCTGGTTTTAAGTTGGAGTCCTCATTGGCTTGTGATATTTCCCCTTGTTCTTATTAACTGTCGTTATTAGTTTGGTTTTGGTTTTACGGCACTAAATGAAAAGGCACTTTTACCCTCACGCCCCAATATCAGCATGCATATTCTCCATACTCTTCCAATCACATTTTATATGGTACTGACATTAAGAATTTGTGTAACAATCGATAGCTTCTGTAGTTGGGGATTATTTCCTTTATTTACACGAGCTTAAAGTTTGCTACAGGGGTGATTCTGTAGGGAGAAATTAGATGCTAGTCACTCTTAGAAGTGAAGGGTTAAGTCGCAAAAACAATGGAATGTTTATGATTTTATTCACAGATTGCAAAATATGTCGTCTGCGCGTCAGCAAGATCGTAATACAGTCTCCTCTCTGGAACGAAAGCTAAAAACTGAGCGAGATTCCCGGCTTTTGGCGGAGAGTCAGTTGCGCGAGGAGCGCAAAAGACAAAAAGCTGAGGACGCCGCAGCAAAGCAGCGCGATGAAACGACAGGCCATGATGCGTGTAATGCGCTCAGGATCGAGCTGGAAGAAGACAGCCGCCAGTTGCGTGCTCTTCTGCAGGAGAAGGAAGAAGAAATAAAACGCGTCGACAAGGAGGCTGAAACGCTGCGACAGAAGACCAGGGAATATGACAGCATGCAGCTGAAGAAGGAAACGGAGGTGTTAATGTCTGCGCTGACAGCTATGCAAGGCAAGAACACTCACCTAGAAAACAGCTTGAGCTCGGAGACTCGCTTGAAGCTGGACTTGTTCTCGGCGTTAGGCGACACGCGCAGGCAGCTGGAGATTGCACAAACCAACCTTAAGACCAAGGATCGAGAGATCGAATCCTTGAAGCTGAAGATCGCTGAAGTGATGGCTGTCATGCCCACCGCTACAACCTACACTGCCGGCGATTCGCCCGGAGTTCCTCGCTTCGCCTCCAATCATCTCATCTCTCCAAATCACATTGAGTTGTCCAACAGTGGCCTCGATCCGAGCGCTCCCTGCTACATTCCTGTGTGTAAGAGTCCCAAAGGCTTGCTGTAAGACGCCTGAAGGATTTCCCGTATTTGTCGCTACCCTGATGTTGCTCTTAATTTATAATCTTAACTAAGTTATTGGGTTTGTCAGTTGGGTAGCAAGGTGGATCAAGTTTGCGTGCTTTACAGTTTTTGTCTGGGAATCCTTGCCTTTAGCTTATATTTCGTTAAATGTAATACTAATGTTGTATTAGTTTGGAGAAAGAAAGTGTGGTTGCACTTTATCTGTTTCTGATGTCATAGCGCGTTACTTTCAAATTCAAGGCGTTTTCGTCGCTTACTAATTGCGTCTGTCATGGTTGAAGTGGAACGATTCTTAGCTTCTCGTCAGGCTACGGTTCACACGGTACCGGACGAATTTTCCATCAGTGGAAAATTCGTGCGTTTGGGCGTTTCGTTCACATGGAACCACGCCAAACGTGAGGAAATTTGGACGCCCAAGCGTTTGAAAACTTGAACACCAAAATAGAGGACAAATGTTTTTCTCGTAAATGTGTAGGCCATGCCTAACTTACCACGCACGTAGGCGACGTTGTGTTGATGTCTTGATAATGTCAGAAAATCAAGTTAAAAAACGTCGTACATCTTTCTGTAAATCGAAAACGTCGAAGCAGCGAAAACGCTGGACGCCATTTTGCATTGGGTTAAGAAGCGTCCTGCGCATGAGGAGACGGTAAAACGCTGAAAAATGTCATAAAATTCATCTTGTTACCAGTTCCATCTGATCAGAACGAAACTTTCGCGCGGTTCCGTGTGAACAGAATGTTCGGTCGAAATCTTTGGCCTGTCGAAAATTCGTTTGGCACCGTTTGAACGTAGCCTTAGTTCGTTCATTGTTGATACTTGTGGACTCCTCTTTCCTAACCGCAAGCGAGATTCATAGCACTTTTCACATCTAAGTAATCCTTCTGACTGTAGTTCCTTAGCTGACTGACTAAGCTAGTTACCGCGTAGCTCTTCTTGATGTTAAAGCTGCTTAGCTGTAGACAAATACAACTGTTGATATTTCTTGAGAAAGTAGAGAAAATTACATTATGGTAACGTTGAACATTAGCTTGATAACAAAAAAAACAAAAAAACAAAACAAAAAAAAAACGGAACAATCGGATCACGTTCAGATATCGCTCCAGTCGCTGCACGCATAGTCTAGAGAGACAATTATTCAATCTCTGGGCTATCACGCGGAATCCAAGATCTTGTATATTTTAGTTAGATAGGGCCTGTTTGTGCGAGTTTAGAAAGGTAGACTTAATAGCTAACAACGCGGGGAGCAGACTAGCATGGATTGTAAACGACCATCGTAAACACGTTAACCTAACTTTTCCTACCTTAAAAACTGCCGCGTTACACCTTCAATTTCACTCTGACTCGCACCTTCAGGCTCTGAGTGTTGAAGGTTTCACACGAAGTATGTTTTGTTAACTATTCCACCCCTCAGCAATTCGGCTTTGTTACGTTTTTCATTTTCGATCATTTCATGAGCTGAGCTCTTTTGTTCACGAGTGCGAGCGAGGAAAGGCGGGGTCTACTGTATTTGGAACTGAGACGTCAACCATGTACAGCCACGCACAGAATAAAAAAGACAAAAAAGTAAAAAAATACATATAAATTAAGATGAAAATTGCAGTCAAATATTCATTGCCTTAGTTTAATAAATTATGATGCAGTTGAAGACGTGACGGGTCGATATAGTTTTTGAGTCAGTTTATGGGGATCCCGCGGGACAGTCTCGATTTAGGGCCTCTTCATATGAGCCCGGTTGACCGGGCTGGCCCGCTTACCGGGAAGAATTTCGCCTTGGGTTCATATGAGAAACTTCAGCCCGGTTTCCGAGATGAGAAAAGGCCGAAGATCTTAGGGACGAGTTTTGGCGCGAAATTAGAAAAACAAAACAAAGATGGCGAAACGCAACTGAGTTATTATTTTGCGCCTATCATGGCTTTGGCAACCCTTTTAACTGTATCACTACAGTTAAACGGGTTGCTGATGATGTGGAAAATTCATCAGGCAAAGTAAAACGATGCCATTCGGGCCGCCTGGATGTGTAATGAAACTGCGCTACTAAGTCATCGACCATTTAACGCATGCGCTATTGCGAAAAATTCATCCCGGTAACCGGGATGAAGTGTTCATATGGCAAAATTTTCCTGCCAGCTTACCGAGATCCTGGTTGGAAAAACCGAGATCTCGGTAACCGAGCCAAGCCCTCTCATATGAACACATCGAAAATTTTACAAAGGATTTAGAGGTAAGGCGAGATTTCGGAAACCGGGCTCATATGAAGAGGCCCTTAGAGAGTGATACGGAATTCTTGAACTTATACTTCGGAAACCACGGAAAACATGAAGTCATCGTCGTCGTCCTCATCATATTTTTTTTTTTGCCTTATTTACACAATACAAAAAAATTTATTTACAGCGGTTATCGCTAGAAGGCGAGGAGACCCAGTCAATGCGCTCCTTGTTAATTAACGTACGACTCAATTCATAAATGAATCAATCGATCAACAAATAACTAGGGAAAGCAATTAATATCTGTTGGTGGCGAGAGATTGTGTCGGGGCGGGAAACTCGCAAGCTTCACTCGCTTCTTTCCTCTGCATCTCTTTTGAGATCATTCGAAGATCCCTACTCGTATTTTGATTCCTGAGGCATTTGATCCTCTTTAATCTTTCTAATACTCTTACGGGCTGAATTTTCTCTTTGGAATTATCCTCACCCTCAAATGAGGGGTCTGATCATTTATGATCAGTGTTTCATGTTACTTAGTCCATGGTGTCCATGGGCGGCCTTTGTTGAAAACTATTCCTCTTTGGAATTATCCTCACCCTCAAATGAGGGGTCTGATCATTTATGATCAGTGTTTCATGTTACGTAATTCATGGTGTCCATGAGCGGCCTTTGATGAAAACAATGAGGTTTGTGGCTGTTAAATTAAGAGAACAAAACTAATTAATGAGCGAAGGGCGAATCTTACATTAGTCTTTCGACATTTTTCCTTAAGTAATGGGAAAAGAAAAGAAAGAAATCTGTAATGGTAGTTATGATGACAAATCATGACAAGGCATCTATGGCGGTATCGTCCATTTTTTCCCAAGTTCCTCTGAGGGCCAAGCTCTTAATGGTCACATGTTCGAATGCGACAGAACACTCGAAGGTTTGTTCTGCACATGTGCCCTTAACGTGGTGAATCATCGTTTATTTTACAATGTCAGGACCAAAGGCAGTTTGCGTTTTATTGCCCAATAACAGCCCTGTGAAAGGTGTAATCCATTTTGAGCAGGTGAGTTGACCACTAGCCTTGCACAGGCGCCGTGGCCTCGATCCACTCCAGTGTCGCCTAAAATTGGATTCGAATGTACACATCGTACCTTTGGGAGTACACTTTTGGAATTTCTAGATTTACATTTCAGATTTCGTTGGCCTAACCATAAATGGCTGGGAGTTATTTCTCTATGCCAGCGTGACTGTTCGCCTCGTCAATTGCTTCAAACGAGAATTGCACAAATACCTTTTGACTCCTGCGAAGTGCAGTGAATCGACACCCCGAAGGGTTCTAAATTAAGCAGACAACTCCTTCAAACTCGAACATAAACTCTACCTAAACGTCAACTATTTAATTTATGCAATTCGCAAAAGTCAGTCTTCCTAACACCAAAGACACAGAGCAAGATATTTTATTGATAGTGTGACTAAGAGGTTCTCTTTCGGGAGCGTGACGCCCTATTAGAGTAGGAACCGAATTATAGAGTGTTCAATGGAGGATATTTAAATTTGCCAAAGTCTTTGTGAAACAAATTTTTACTACGGTGATACACAACCACCGTGAAACGAAATTTTTGCAATGGCTTGCAAGGGTGGTTCAGTACGCGCTGCGTAGTTGTTGGAGGAGCGGAACAAATTTGATTTTATCAACTGAGTTGATGTTAAAAGTTGTCCACTGAAATTAGTTTCAAAGCTGTAGTACTGCAGTAGTTAACCCTTTTCGCTACTAATATCTAACTACCAATTGTGTTTACTGTCTACTAGACATTTGTCATAAAGTCTGCCCCTAAGAATTTGTTTTTTAACTAAACAGTACCCCCCAAGGTTATGTTTTTCATTCTTCTCATCACTGTTTTGCTCAAAAGTGTATTGATATTATAAAGAGAAATTACCTTTTCACTTCTGTAAGGGGAAGATATTGCAGCAACAAAGAAGCTGTTCTGTTAGCACAACTGTAGCCAGTCTGCTTACATTTTGAAATACTCTCGGTGGGATACAGTTAAAAATTAGTTAAAGGATAGTTGTGAGATTCACAATTATCATTTATGCAATAGGACCAACTTACAAAGGAAAATACCTAATATTGATTAATAAATGCAGCATTCAGGACTTAAACCTTTCATTACGAACTATCAACAGGTGGGAGACACATGCAAGATAACTGGTGAAGTAGAAGGACTCACAGAAGGAGAGCATGGTTTTCATGTCCACCAATTTGGAGATGGCACAAATGGTAGGTAATTTTTTGAGGTAAATGAAATTTAAATGTGCTTAAAATTCAACTAAGAACCCCACTTATTCAATCTTGCTGAGGAACCTAGCTAATTACTGAAGATATTCAAAGTGTAACTCTTCTTGTTCCAACTTCTTGTCAATCTGGTTCAGCAGCTGAAATGACACATAGAAGAACCTTGGGCTCAAAAAATGATTTTGTAAGAAATAGCAGCTGCTGGTGTGAACACAAAACCATTGTGGGTTTGTAGGTGTGGCAAGGTTTCTGAGTTGTTTTCAAAATGGTAGTTAGATCACTGTTTTGAGTCTCAAAATTCAGTAGGTTGTTAATTGCTGGAAATCCTTTCTATTGGCAAAGACTAAAAATTTTTACAAATTTAAAGATTTAATTCATATCATTATATCATAAGCTGTTATCAGATAGAACATTTAATTTTGTTTTAGGTTGTACAAGCGCTGGACCCCACTTTAATCCAAAAAATAAAACTCATGGAGGGCCAACTGATGAAACACGGTACCATAACTCTCCCTTTGACCCCTTACAGTGACTGGCATCTAATTTCTCCTTACATTTTCACCTCTGAATCAAATAGAAAGGTCAAGAGAATAAGGCAAATTGTCACCAACTAAGGAAGCTTGTGATTGTTAAACAAATCCTCCTTGTCAATACCTTTGGAAATGTAAAGAGAACAGCATGGAGAATATTAGGGTGAAAATTGGTAACACTTTAACTCCCAGATCAAATTTGGCATTCTCCTTACTGTCAGCTATATAATTCTTTTAATGTTAGTTCAAAGAATTTAGTATTGGATCAACTAATTATCCCCAAATTCATGTTTTTATTTATTGTCATCACTCATCTGAAGTGATGTTGTAAGGAGAAATTCTGTCTTGGTCACTTGTGGGAGTTAAAGGATTAATAATGTTTATACTAGCTGTGTTTTCATTTGGGAAGCAGGAGCATTCTTTGGTTAATTGATCTAATATAAAGGTCCTAAAGAAAAAAAAAATGGGAAAAAAGATGAATGATGTGATGCTACTGTACAGCAAGCTTTATTCAACAGACTTACATTTCAGTCAATGTAGGATTTATCATATTGCCAGAAGGGTTACACCAAATTACTTAAACAATAATTTCAGCAAACTCTTAAAAGTGGATTCTAATTTGTTTTGACTCTCTTAAAGACATGTGGTTAAGTGCATTATTCAAATTCTATTGCTTTGAAAGCTGCTCAAAGAATTTCCTCTGGTTAGGATTAAAGATTATCCAAAGTTGCCAAATTTGTGTTTTCTAGAAAAAGTGTCTAGCCTATTACTAGGTTGTATATATTCTGTTAAGCATAATTCAGCTCAATGATTGATAATGTTCCTCGCTGTTTACTTTCCCATTAGTCACTATGGTGATCTTGGCAACATCAGAGCAGGAAGCGATGGTAAAGCCAAAATTGACATGACGGACAAGCTTGTTTCAGTTGTTGGACCAGATTCTGTTGTTGGACGTACAATTGTGGTAGGTAAACCAACTTTAGCTGTGCCTAAGATTTTATTTCTCTGAGTTTTATATTTATGTTTTTTTCAATTGATATTTGAAAAGAAATTGCAATAACCTCTCTGAAAAGTGTACTCCTGTATAAGGGAGATCATATGTGAAATTAAGCTGAGATAAAACATGAAATTCTCCCTTGTCGTAAGACATTTCCCTGTTGTAGGTAATTTGGTTTTATCAACTGAGTTGATAACGTGAATTGGCCACTGCAGTGAGTACATAAAGCTGACAGTTTGAGCATTAGGCTTTTGTGAGAGGTGACTCCTTTCATTCATAAGAAATAAGTGTTTGTCCAGGTAGCTTCTTACTTCACATTACCTTACTGGTCAACAGATAGATATTGAAAGGAGAGGTTCCACCTAACTTTGTTCTGGCAAATGATGCTTGCCAATATGTAATGTGGGTTGCATTTCATGCCAGAAACTTCTGTTTTATTCAACTTGATGTTAGGTTCATGCTAAAAAGGATGACTTGGGAAAAGGTGGAGATGATGAAAGTCTGAAAACTGGAAATGCTGGTCCACGTGTTGCTTGTGGTGTTATTGGCATTAGCAAGTAAACAGTACCCTCAAACAAGGAATTTGACAACTGGAAAGCTTGTTGTGTTAAAAGATGAAATGCTTTCACACTAAAATCTATGTGGTAACTAAAATCAGACACACAATAGTCAATAAATTTAAACTTTTTACTGTACTCTCTTCATTCTACCTTACCACTCTCTTCAAGTCCTACTGCACCATAAAAATGTCAGTAGCACCACCTTGCTCTAAGATGTTGCCTTTCCACATGGGCTCAGAGACACATGACCTCTGGAAGGAGATCGATATTCACCCAGTTTTGTTGGCTCATCTCGCATTGTTCTTCTTGTGCTCAGTCTACTCCTGTAAGCTTTTTTATTAGAAACATTGGCAAGGGGAACTGGAAAATTTCACAACAATTGTGATAAAACTTTCCTTTAATACTGCTTTTGCTATAAAGTACAAATACCTCATAATTCTCATTAAGTCCTGAAAGATAAAAACATCATAAAACAGAGAATGGATCAGAGGAGATTCTTAATTTTCTACTCAGCTGAAATTTACATCTACAGATTTGTTTCTTAATTAAGGCTGATACTTGCTCCAACCATCATTCTGCATGTGGTTTGAACAACAACGCCATTTAGCATGCTATCAGATCCATTTGCCATGTGAATAGAAGCTAAATACTGGTGTGATAAATTTCAAATATTGAATGTATAGTAAGTAATTGAAAGAGTAAATTTGATTGATTGCTTGTTTCTGTTGAAGGGAATTTTTCAAAATCGTTAAGTGCAAACTTCTTCCTTGGAGTCATCCCCCTGATCACACCTTAACCATTTTAATTCACATTTGTAAGTGGATATTAACTTTAATAAGAGTTTTTCTTATCATTGATAGCACTCAATAGTCTAGATGACTGTGGGGTTTGTTCCTAATCTTCGATTTGTTAACTCAAGTCCACCCCTCTATCCCTCCTCCTTTCCCTCCCACCCCCTCCCCCCTCCTGTTAGGCTAAAATTTTTTATGAGGTCAGCGGTTTGTTTTCACACGCGAGTATCGAGGCGACAAAGTTATTGTTATGCACTTTTCGCGGTCTTCGCGGAAAAGGGTTATTAAAAAATATATTTGCCCGCGAAAGATCGATTGACTTCTTCCTGGTTATGGCTCATGCAGTATGCCACTTAGCTGGTGACATTCAAGGAACAGTCACATTTTTCCAAGGGGTAAGATTTTCGTTTGAAGTGGCTTCACTATTCAAGATGACCTCTACTGTGTCAAATAAACATTGTTTGTCAGCTTAAAAATGCATTGTTTTAGTATTCTCAAGACGTGGGAACAATTTTTCGAGAGGGCTTTGATTAAAAGTATTGTAAAAGGTTACGATTAGAATGCTTTCATTCTCACGATTAACTTATTAGCTCGAGCTGCATATATCTTCTAAATGGCGTACGGGACAGGATCCCATTCAAGTAAGATTAGGGAGGCTATATTTGAAGCTTAGTTAGAGGCAGTGTCTAACCCCTTACCTCATTCCTCGACTTGAGTGCAGTTTTGAATTTTTCCGACTTGCATAACGTGCAGAAACAGTTTTAAATGCATAAGAATTGCGTCAAAACAAGCTTTTGAGAGTTTACTTCGTAAGCTCGCCTTCAGTCGATTAATTAAAAGTTCATTAACTTATCTTGAAACTCACAAAAGCGAAATTAGTGAAGACGTGTTGACACCATTGGGAAATCAACTGAAATGAAAAGATGAAAAAGATCACATCAGCAAAGCGGTTAATTTCAATATTTAACATAGGATTGAGGAATTGTGAACTCATTGAGTAAATTGTTGAACTTTTGTCTTAATAAGCAACCTGGTGGGCCATGTGTAATCAGAGGAATTTTACAGGGTTTAACGGAGGGACATCATGGCATCCATATTCTAGAATATGGGGATGTTTCACAAGGTTTGAAACCAATGCTCACTCATTTTTTGCTTTATGGTTCAAATATTTTAATCGGATTTTATGGCTATTGGAAAATTTCAATTTCCTCTCAAAGGAGAAAAATCCTTAAGGGAAATGGGACTTGTTGAAGCACAAGCTTTTCTAAAACATACCACTCTATACACAAACATAGAGTTATTTTTTATATATATTTATAAAAGAAATTACTCAAAAATTGTATAGCATATCTGGATTTTCCTCAAGGTTTGGTGCTTGGAAGGGAAAGAACAAGGATCAAAGTATAAGCCATTTAGTAGTTTTATTTGTAACTTCTGCAATATATTTTTTTTAAAAAGATTTTAAACTTTTTTTTGACAAGAGTGGAACAGAGAAAATGTGTCTCCATTGATTAATACCCTAGCCAGTTGTCATATCAATAAAGCAATACCAGCTGAGATACAAGGAAATCCTTGGCAAATGACCTTATTTACCAGGTTCATATTTTGATTATCCAAGAAGTCGTCTTAGTGCTATTATACTGTTTGAATTTTAACTAGGTTTTAAAATGTATGTTTTGGTAACTTTTTGCATCAATCATAATTTATATTTCAGGTTGTAAAAGTGCTGGTGCTCATTTTAATCCACATAATAAGACACATGGTGGACCAGAAGACAACAACAGGTCAGAATTATTTTTTTTATAATCCATAATCACAAAGGGGTGCACACAAGGTCATGCACTTCACATAATTATTCACTTTACACTTGTAAAAAAATATGTTGGTCTTGAGCAAATAAATGTTATCTCACTGTAGTTGCCACTATTTAGCTTATCTCAAGTCATCTGTGATCTTCTGGAATTAAAATGATATAAAAAAAAAAAGAAATCTTCTGCTGTAAAGGAAGTTATTCACTGCTGGGAAAGTGTCAATTAGGCTGAGTCTTTGAGAAGCTAGATAGCTCCTGCTGGGAAACTTTAATTTTGGTTTAATTTCCACTTTTTACCAGACTTGAAAACTAAAATTATGTTAATTGTTTTAATATTTTTATAACTTTTGGCTTGATTTGAAGCAACAGACATGCTGGGGACCTTGGAAACATTGAAGCTGATGACCAAGGACAGGCAGAAGTCAACATCACTGATAGTGTTGTGTCATTGACAGGGGAATATTCAGTGATAGGTCGCACCTTGGAGGTCAGTGTTTTGTTTTTTGCCAAGTGAAATTTCATGGGACTTCAGAACATTAGGAAATGTACAGATATTTACCTTTGAACACAAATGCATTTCTTCCCTTCTCTTCTACCAGCCCTTCTTGGAAAAAAAAAATGAATAAAGGTAGCCCTATTGTTAAAGTATATTCCTTTTTCTTCATCCTGTGTGCTAGGATCAGCAGAATATCACAACAGAGTTGATGGCCAATCACACAATGTTGGCTGGCAGTTTTTCATGGCCTGCATAAATCATGTCATAATTGGGGTTTGTGTTGGCAATCATAGAAAATTGCTCTTCTATCTCTCACTAGCAGGTTTGTGAAGGTGTAGATGATCTTGGGAGAGGCGGACATGAATTGAGTCTTACAACTGGGAACAGCGGTGCTTGTTTAGCTTGTGGTATCATTGGAATTGCAAAATATTCAGAGCATACTAAAGTTTCACCAGATGATTCTGTTTAATCAAGTTAGACATCACACTCATAATTATGATGCGCAAAATTTTCAAATGGTGAGAAAAGTATTGTACAGTTATTTTGTTTATAGGTTAATTGGTTCAACCCATTTTGTCTCATCTGGAGCTAAATTTTTTCTCAATTCCTTTTTTTTTTAAATTCTCATGATGCAGACAACAAGTTTTAAGAATAATTAAGATAATTGCTGCTATGTTGGAGGAAGTTCCATTTCTAAATTTAACCAATGCAAACAAACTTCTAGGTTCTCTGTGCGCCAAACTTTCTTAAGAAATTGTATGTGCAGAAATAGCTTTATTGGAAAAAATTCTGTAGATTTAAATACAAAACACTGCAGTCCCATGCACAGTGCATCAATTTTCCTTTTCCTTACTACCTGGAGTTTGCTAGTATCATATTCCTTGAATTTGAATCGAGTCTTCATTAGTTTTAGTCTTGCTCCTGATGACTTAAAGGGCAGTGTAAGTCACTAAGTGTGGCAATTTACACCCCAACATCAGAATGCATATTCTCCATACTGTTCTCTATACATTTCCTAAGGTGCTGAAAAGGAGAATTATTTTAAATCCTTTATTCTCATGACCTCAGTTTTTGATTCAGGAGTGCTACTGTAGGAGAAATTATAAGCTAGTCACCATACAAGCTACTCTATATTAACTTCAATTAAAGAAACTTTTTAACTTTTAAGGATAAATATGATATTTTCACCTAAGGTGATGCTTGTCCATTTTGTAAGTATTAGTAATTGTCAAGGAGTTGTTAGACATATAAGTGACAACAAGAAAATTGTAGTATATAAATTATTTATTAGTTATACAGTATATTAGTTTTATTTAATGTCAAATATTGATTTTCCTTGCAACTTATTATGCAAAACACTTATTAAAGAAATTATAATGTTTTTGCAGTCCCATAAGAAAAGAAAACATTGTAATAAAGCTTTCCACTTTCTTTCACTATTTGAAGACTGATCAGAAGACATAAATATTCAGTTGAACATTGCATATAATTTTGACTTTACTACAAGAATTTGATCAAAAAGAGTTCATTTTGAGCAGGATAAGTTATTGTTTTCTTGGGAAAGACACGCACATTACCTTCACTTTCTATACCTTAAAAGTAACTCCTTTCTCTTCTGGAGAGTACTCTTTGCCAATCTTAGAAAAGCAGTTTTAGATGATTTCCTATTGTGATGCTGTGAAGTATGGTATTATCTTATTCTTTGAAGGTCATCTTTCTCTAGCCTCTTTGTTGTTCTTCAAATTTACTTAATTCCCTTTCCAATACCTCTTCATTCACCCTGTGCTTCATGAGAAATGATCCATTTAAATGGAACACAGGAATTTCATATCTGTATTTCTCAAACCATGCTTCATTTCCTTTTGCTTTGATGTCCACTTCTTCAAACTGAAACTGAGGATTTAGATATATATTATTATTTATAAGCAAGCATCTTCAAAGTAAAGTAATAATAATTAGTATTAAATGAATTATCAAGTGAATGTTTGGGTTTTGTCAGGCAAAATTTATTGTAGATGTCAGTACATCTAAATCAATGTAGCTTTATTATATGGCAAGGTAGTCCTAAGGTTAATTCAAGTTTTCTAATTAGTTCTTACTTGGTCTGTATTTTGCCATACAAACCATTTCTATGGGAATGAATATATCATAATATGCCAAAAAATTTTTGTTTGCAGAAGCCTACATTTTCAAAATAAACAAGTTTGGTCTGATTGCCATATAATAAACTACTTAATAATATTGCTTTACTAGGGAATGTTGGTCCTTACTTGTTTTTCTATGGACATACTGCCACAAGCTTGGGTCAATATTACCCAGTACCACCCTCAAACTCAGTTGGTAAGAACTTCATTAATTTAAGGAAGCATTAAATTGAAGTATAGTTCACTCATTTATTTTCTACAATCACAGAAAACATGGAGAACCACTATACAAGGGGAGAGGGATTGAAAATAACAGTATCAGGGATAGAATTGGTGTGCACTTCTAGAGTATTGCATTATCAATGTTGATGTGTCAACAAGTTTGTCAGCCTGGCTCCTGCCTCTTGCTTGGCAATCTAACTACACTTTTTTTTTCTTTTACATAGACTGATAAACTTTCTTATTTTTAAAGTTCTTGTAATTTAGTCTTATTTATAGCCTATTAATGTTGAGTTAAGTTGTTTTTAAATTTGAAAAGAAAAAAAATCTGATAGTGTGAATACCAACCCTGTGTCTGTAGCTCTCTATGGCAACCTTGGCTTCATCACAAAGTGGGCAGACATGCTGTACAGAGGCAATAGAGTTGAGAATTGTCGAAAAACAAATCCTCCCCTGGGTTCATCCTTAGCATTGGGAAGGGGTGGAGAAAAAGGGAAGGGTTAAGAAAATCAAATTTGCCAGAACCTTCCCTCACACTGTCCACGCCTTCCACACTCATCTCAATTTCTCCATCTCTTGCAAAACACGGAAATTATTGATTAAAAAGGTGCTTACGATTTTGCAAGACTCTCACGCATCCAGCTTTTAACTCTACCCATTCTTGTATCCTATAAGTTCAGCCTAATACCTACTCTCCGGAGCTCCTAACCTGTTTGTGATAATATTAAGACCATTATATTTTTATCCAAGTGAGTACTTATGAATTAGATGTAAATTTAAGTTAATGCCATAATCCTAGTGACACTAACATACATGGAGGAGTAGTTTTAAAAAACCTGCTCTGTAGGTGAAAAGAAAGAAGCACTATCTAGCCGAAAAATCTTACCTTGGTGTACAAAGTAAGAACAGGGAGAGCTGACTTGGTGGAAAAACGAGTAAAGCTGCTGCCGTTAAGAGATGTATTACCCAAGTGCAACTTGGTTGCAATCGCAAAAGCAGCCCCAATCCATTTAGAGGTAACCAGAGATGCCGGCCCAGCCGCCATCTTGGGAGAACGCAAGACGTAGGAAGGCTGGGCTTGACTAACTTTACCCATAATACACCTCAAAAGTGTAAGGATCTGTTGATTTGTAATTCTTGTTGCTACAGAGTTTTTTATTTCGATTTCACAAATCTTCTAAACTCCTTTAAACCTTTCGGCCTCAGAAAAATGACTTCACAATACAGGGTATGTAGTGCGAAGTTTTTTTGCAGTTGACCCTCTTTTAGTGTGATTGAAGTGTTTTTTCGATGTCGATTTTTTTTCCTATTTGTGAAGGTGGCCGATTCGAAACGTGAAGAGTTTAGAAAGTATCTGGAAAAGGCGGGAGTTATGGATGCTTTGACCAAAGGTGAATTTCTAGTCGATTTCCAGTTCATTTTATTCCTTTTGCTGAGTTTTTTCCCTTTGTTGGTTCAACAGTTCTTGTGAATTTGTACGAAGAACCCGAGAAACCAGCGAATGCGTTAGAGTATCCTTTGTAACGTACGTATTTGTGTTCTGTCTTTTAAACAAAAACTGTATATTTCAGCACAGATTGTAGTAGAAGTGCCACCTCTTATCGAGAAGTTGTTACCTATTAAGCTTTAATGGTGATGTTCGATGCATCACAAGTCTGAAATGAATTATTATTGATAAGGACACCTTTGCTTGGTTTTTATTTGCATTTGGTAATCAAAAGTAGGTCACATCGTCCCATTGCACTCACTCCAAGATAAGGTACCCTCCAAATGTAGTCATGAATTCCCATCCCATGCTAGATTCAGGGTAGATCATATCACCCCCCCCCCCCCCCCACTCCCAGGTGCACTCAAGTCACCCTATGTTGGATTGAGTGAGTTGGTTGTGTTTGCATTCAAAATTGACTCCAGTAAAAAAATGCTCCTGAATAAGGAGTAATAGTTAGATGTTATGATGAAGCAACAATGGTTTGTGTAAAAAAATAGGCTGACTTCAGTCAGCCTGACTTGGGATGATATGTCTAGACTGGGTGAGGTCCTCCAACTTAGGGCACTGTTACCATGTCAATCTAACAACTTTCCATGTCCTAATTATTTTTTTTCACCAACCAACAAGTCAATTAGGTTATAGAGAAAATTTTATCATTTTTTATTGCAATTCTAATGTTAGTTGGGTTGAGAACCAGCCACAGGCTGTTACCATTCTTGAACATTCAAGGTGTGGTACAAACCTTTGATCGTGATTTTCCCCATACCTAAGCACTTTAATTTATTATTTTTGTTGGGTTGAGAAACAGCCACAGGCTGTTTTCATTCTTGGTTCATAATTTCAAGGTGTGGCACAAACCACTGATTGTCATTTTCCCCATAGCAAAGAAATTTACCCTAGCAGGCACAACAAGTAATCAACATATTGCCCCATGGTCTTTTTCTCTATGAGGATAAGTTGGTCTTAGTATTTTACCACTAATAATCTTGGACCTTAATGATGTTGAAGCTTCATGAAGGATCATCTCCATGGAGGTCCCCCTGAAACAGCAGATATTGAAGCTTTGAAAAATGAAGTCTCCGACTTAAGACAAAAGGTTGAGCAGCTGACGATGGAAAACAATGATCTTAAACAAAGAGTAAGTTCAAAGACTTTTTGCAATAAATGGGTTATGTGCACCACACACTAAGTTTACAGTATATTACTCTAAGAACCAATTATGCTCTCTTGGTTTCCAAGATTTGGTCTGGTCAGTGTTTCCATAATGAATATTGGCTCTTTTTTTTAATCTTATTGGGCTAACAAAACCTCACTGGGATCACCAAGTTTGACATGAAATCATGAAAAAAGAAACTTAATAGCACACTACCCATACTTGTCATTCCTGCCGTCTTTTCCTAGAATTTAGAGGTTCTAATACCAAATACATGTTCCAAACCACAATGCAATCCTGCAAATGCTGACCTTATGCTTATTCCAGATGACCTGTTAGCATCATAATTCATCAAGAACCTTGCCATGGGTGATATAGGAGTATGGATGTTGTGAAATTAAACTTATAAGCTTTAATTTTTCAATCACACCTTCCCAATTCTTCTTTCTGAAACAAACATAATGTTCTTTTAATTTCATGCTAACCTGCCTAATTCTCCTCAAATGTTCTGGTGAAGCTGAACAGTTTCACCTTTCATAATAACAATCATTTAATTATAACAGATAACATCCCTTTCTGAGCCTCCAGTCTCCTCTTACACTCGCAAAAGTGTTGAAAAGAGATTATCTTGGGCTGCGGAAACTCCTGTAAGTCTTGTCAATGCATTTAACAACTGCTGTCAACACTTTGGTGACCTTGTTTCATTTGAATTAAGCACAATTATTTAAAGTAACTTTTGTCTTGAATAGCATCAAACTAATATTCTGAAACAATTAACAGAAGCAGGTATTCTAAATGTAAATCACTGTGTCTATCTCTTCTTGTTATTTACTTTATTGATATCAGGCTCTTGCAGAAACATGTAGAAGTAACTACTTTTATCAATAACCTTTAAATCATTGACAGAAAAGAAAGCAACTTTAAGATGTTTTTAATAAATGATGTGTAAAGCGTAATACTCCTGATATTATATTTAGAGGTAGTAAATATTTTTTAAAATGTTTTTAAACTCATCTCTTGAATACTTAAATGTTGGTTTAATTAATGGAGGACTATTGTAAGTATCTGCTGGAAAATCAGAAAATTTTAAGCCTTGGATCAAGTACTATCCAAAACCAACCCAGCCAACATAGAAAGAAAGACTCAGGAAGTTTTCATGGCTCATCATTTTAAAAATTTTCTGTGATTCCTCAGCAATTACAATGATCTTATTGTAACAGTATTTCTTGCTGTTATCAGTGAACGTTTGAAAACCACTGAGTTGGTAACAATTTAATAGTCTTCAACTATTTAACTAACCAGCAATCTTGCTAAATGGAAAAAATTTGTTAAAAGCTGGTATTTAAGTGAAAGCTTTTCCAAAGAAAGATATGAATGGTCATACTTTTTTTTATGAAAACAATGTAACACTAAATTAAAAGTAACTTCAAACTAGGTTCAAAGCCGTTCCAACAGCCGTAAATCTACAAGGACCCCAGGGTCTCTTATTCCTCAAGAGCCAATTGTTGAACTTTCTGAATAAAATCTGTGAGTAATTTATGATCTCTGCACCTTGTCTAAGTAACCTCACACCTTTAATAGGCTACACCCATTGATTTGCAAGTCATATTACAGCCTACTGAGTTGTCAGTAGGAGAACAGGGGGAAGGATGTGATGTGTTTGATAACATTTGGCACAAGACTGTGAATGTAGCAGACTAGGCTAGGAGAGGAAAACGTAAATTAGCCATCGTAAAGGGTAAAAAAGCTGACGTTTCGAGCATTAGCCCTTCCCCAATCGCTCTGGCAAAGGGCTAACACTTGAAATGTCAGCTTTTTTACCCTTTACAGTGGCTAATTTATGTTTTCAACTCAGTTGTTAACACTAAATTACCAGTTATATTCTCCCACCGACACAGCACCACAGTTTCTTTAGAAACTTACCCCTTTAGGCTAGGAGACAGATTTATCCCAGAGATACTTGAGTTTCAATTCAGTGAGGCACAACGGAAGTTTGGCAAGCACGTTTTGACATTAGAGTTGTTTTGTTATCATGGGTAACTAACACCCTTTCCAGTGACATATATTTTTACTTCTTTTTGAGAGATTTCGCATGTGATGGTTGATGACACATGGCACTTTAGGTTGAGTTGTCTATGGAAATGAGGAAGGTTGTGCATGACAATAATTTTTAAGGCCAAAACCATGTCACCAAACTGTTGCCACACCTCACTCAACTGAAAATCGTAGTCTTTCATCATTTTCCAGGGAATCATAAATTGTATATTAATAATTTGATATTTATAACACCCTAACAAACATGTCAAAGAGAAGGAAATGTGAGGAAGTAACCAATATCAATAGTAACTACGTGCCTTCTGTTAGAAATCTGATCAAGAAAAAGTCTGAAATTCAGCTCTACCTTTGAACTGTTTATGGTGCAGTAAGGTTCCACCCATCTTTCTATTCCAAAAGAAAAAGGATTTCAACCATTGCTGAGCATTGGCAAGAACACAGTAAAGGATTGA
This sequence comes from Pocillopora damicornis, assembly GCF_964200805.1. Lineage (NCBI taxonomy): Eukaryota > Metazoa > Cnidaria > Anthozoa > Scleractinia > Pocilloporidae > Pocillopora > Pocillopora damicornis. The sequence continues at coordinate 20,227,159 of NC_142677.1, forward strand.
CTGTCAGATTTGATGGGCAGTTCCTTTGTTTTCAACAACTTTATTTTAGTGGTAATGTTGATGTAAATCTTTCTTTCAGTTACAGTCCTATGAACCACAAGCTGAGGATAATAATCCAGTAAGAGACTGAGAATTTTAAAGTTATTTATTGAATTAATTTCTAATCCCTCTCAGACAGATGGTATATTTTAGGGTTATTTCCTAGGCTTGTCTTTTGTCTGTTAGAGAAGTACACACTCAGTGGTGCTTGCACCAGCAAGCTGCCCAGAAGGCTTCCTTTTTGAATGATTCTACTGGTGACAAATTTAGCCCTTTCTGGGTATTAAATGTCACCATAGCTAAATCCATCAAAGGATATCTTGCTTGATCCCTGACTGCTTTTTTTTTTCCTTGCAGGGAGAATAAGTGAAGAAAATATTTACATAGTTCATCCTCAGTGTAGAGAGATCCATCTGTTTTCGTTGTGGATTTGTAGTTCATTTTGTCTTTTGTAAAATAGCAACTTTGTCATTAAAGTGGTGTGTTGTTAAGTGAAATTAAGACTGCTAAACTTTTAATTTACTTTGCTCCTGTGATGATGTTAAAGGTCCTATTGTCATCAACATTTCATGGTCACCTCTTGATGTCTTTCTCTACTAATATGTAGCTCAAAACTTTTGGGTTTGAGCTTTTGAAGATTGCCCCCAATTCATCAATTAAAAGTAAGTTCATGCAGATCATCTCAAATGTTTCACTTTCATTTTTTTGCCCTGGCAAATAATTGAAATAAAATTCAAGATGGAAAAAAAGACCAAGCGAAGGAAGCACTTGTTTTCAGGGAGGTCTCCTCCCCCTCAAAAAGAAAAAATTTTTTTAAATAAGATTAAAAACAACAACAATAAAACAACAGGAAACATGGTCTGGTGGATCTTTACAACTGAAAAACATACATGGAATCTTATGTCTATATTTCCGGTGAGTGAATTGCGGCAGCAAGAGGTTGTGCAAGTAATTTACATTGCATCAACTTTATAATTAGCATGCTCTGTTGATTCTTTCAATACATAACAAGACTTCCTCAAGTTGAAGTTAATTCAGTCTTATTTTCTTAAATGCATCACTTTATGTCAAGGACTGATCTATTACTGGAAAAAATAATTTATCACTTTCATGCAACACTTATTATCATCATCTTTATTTGAAGACTTCCATTGATTTCTGAATTTAATCCTTGCCAAACACAGAATACTACAGGTTGTTCATTTGGCTTTACAGATTAGAGAATACATTGGTTAAATATTTCCAGCTGACCTATTTGAGGTGTTAACAAGTATTTTCTCTTGTTACCTCACACTTTTCCCAGTCTGCTACTACATTTCTTAGCCCTGTAACTCCCAAAGGTGATAAACTAGTAACTTCTCATTGCAATTCCAATAGGTTATCTTGCAAACAGGGTGTGAGAATACACAAGCTCATCAGATGAGTGTTATCTTGATGTAAATTGGAATTCTCATGTCTTATTTACAAGGGAATGTATGGCATTCAGTTCAAAGAATAAATAATCATAACCTGGGAGTTAAAAAGAGTTCAAGAAAATTTGGTCAAGAAATTTATGAAGAGCATTCAGTGGCTTCATGAAATTATGATTACATCTTAAACTTTGTACAGTGTGTTTCTGATATTTATCTAAAACAGCTCTCTTACAAATGTCTTAGCAACCTTAACCTGGCCTAGGTTTAACTCAGTAAAGATGAGCTAAAGGGAAGGCTGATGACAAACAGCAGTTTCTTTTCTTTGCCAGACAGCATTGTTGGCATACAGATTTTTGGGGGTTTATTTCCAGTGAGATTGTAAAGTACCTTAGTCTTGATCAAGTTGTACATTGTGAGCAAGAAAATGGCTGTACAAATTTGATGAGTAGAATCTTACCAGATGGTGGGGAGAGGCCTGATAAACAGCTGCAGTAGAGTTCCAACAATTGGGAGACATGAAATTGTCAT
>NC_142677.1:21584137-21629137 GCF_964200805.1 Pocillopora damicornis
ATTAGTGGTGATAATTTTAGAATTATCCCACCCAATTGTATGGTTGGTTAGGCAGGTATGCTCCGATAAAGCTGAATTTTCCTTTTTGCAAAGAAAAACCGCTTTTTGGTGCTCTTTTAACCGTGTACCAAACTGGCGTTTGGTCTGTCCGATGTATTCGTTGTCACAGTCATTGCAAGGAATATAATAAATGGCGTCGGTTCGTTGTTCTTTTGTGACAGGATCCTTAGGTTTGGCGAAAATATGCCCCAAAGTCTGAAAAGGTTTTTGAGCAACTTAAACGTTGTGGCTATTCAAAATTCTCTTGATGGGTTCAGTAACACCCTGTATGTAAGGAATAACAGCGAAACCAGTCGCTGGTTCCCTTTCATCAAGAGCGTTACTATTTGTAACTGGTTTTTGGCAGTTACGGAGAAAAGTTTTTGTATAGCCATTTGCCTTTAGGACATTGGAAACATATTTCCTCTCCTCAGCCTTCGAATCGAGTGATGATGGTAGACAATCAGCCCTCCCAACTAAAGTTTTGGCTACAGACTTCTTATGGCAAATAGGATGGTGAGAATCGAAAGCGAGGTATTTGTCGGTGTGGGTAGGTTTACGGTAGACACTTGTCAGATAACAAGTAATACGCTGTGGAAGCGAGGTGAGGTATTTTTTTTTGAGAATTTGACGTATTTTTTTATTCCTGAGGGTGGTCGTAAATATGCCCATACAAACTCTTATAATTCCGCCATGACCGTTATTGCGTAAGATGATCATCTCACAGCTGGAGCTTGGGCCGCCTGTGCACTAATCGGCGTTACCACCAGCGCCTTTGTTTGGAGGCTTGGCACATTAACTCCGCCCACGCTCCTTTAAATCGTGACGATGGCGGTCTACTTCCTGACGCCTATTTACACCTCGTCAGAAAAAAGGCCGCTAATTAGTGATCATATAAAAGGACCTCTTGTTGCAGCGTTTAGATCACCCCTGATGAAGGCACTAGACAGGAGTGTCGAAACGTTGGGTCTATGAATTGTAACTTCTTCGGTTACATTCATTAAATCTGCAAACCAGTGTAGCTTCAAACTATGTCTGATTGTCCACCTGGTTGCCGTGTGAACTTTAATATATAGTATAAATTCTCTTTCTGCATTTTGCACCCAGTCTGCAGTCTGCATTTTGTACCTAGTCTGCATTTTGTTCCTGGTCTGCAGTCTACAGTTTACTGACCGGATTAGTATTGCTGTTTTTGTTCGAGCGAGACTCTAGTCCGGACCGAAATATTGGAGTTCGAAAAAAATAAAAGAAACTATCTTGGCCACTATGGTTGATGTGTGGACTGTATGTTGAAGAGCTCCTGAGGACAAGCACAATGACTGAGCAATGGTTACTTTAAACCAAGTGAAAACCAACGCAAATGCGCGGCTTACCAATAATGCTGCCTCCGATGCTATTTTGCGTGGTCACAGCGTGTGTTGAAATGAACCCACCAGGGTTCTCTGGGTGTGAACATTTCGGCTTCTCGATTCAAGTTGCATTTTTAGAAGTTCGGAAATGTGATTTGAGGTTATCATTTTTATTAAATCATAAAAAAAGTTTTATTTCTTTCCATCACTGTTATTCATGTCAAAAGACGAAGTCAAGGACATGAATAACAGCGATGGTAAAATAAGCTTAAAACGGCAGAAATCGCCAGAAACTACAACGGAAACACAGGATATGGGTAAGTTTATTGATTTTACGCGAAAAATGTTCCTATTTCGAAATATTTATCGTTGTAAATCGACCATATTTCGTTCCCCATACTATTTCTCATAACGTGTTCAAATTTTCAACGGTTCCTCTTGTAACTTAACACCGAGTCACACAACGCGTGACCCGTTCATGAATTAATCGTTGGCTTTTTCTCGAGACGTGAGCTTGGGCTGCCTGTGCACGCACGCACTGTTTGCAAATCCAAGTGAGATTTTAACCATGCGGTTTTGAGCAATGGTTCAAAGTTGCTCCATAAGATCGCTGTATCCATAGGCGGCCCAAGCTCACGTCTCGAGAAAAAGCCAACGATTAATTCATAAACGCGTCACGCGTTGTGTGACTCGGTGTTACGAGAGGAACCGTTGAAAATTTGAACACGTTATAAAGAATAGTATAGGGAACGAAATATGGTCGATTTACAACGATAAATATTTCGAAATATGAATATTTTACATGTAAAATCAATGAAACTTACTCACATCCTGTGTGTCCGTTGTAGTTTCTGGCGATTTAAGCTTGCTTTACCATCACTGTTATTCCTGTCATTGGCTTCTTCTCGAGACGTGAGCTTGGGCCGCCTGTGCTGTATCACGTATTCCGACTTTTTCAATCTCTGGTCTCTGCCAGTTGTCAAATTGTCACAATAGATGTATCTCTTATTTCTATGCTATTGTTGGAGAACCAAATCGATCTAACAATAAGTCATTGAATGTCAGCATAAGGTCCTGTATCAGTGGAAATTCGATCGATTTAGTTTTTGAACTGGAATGTTTTTCGAGCTTTTCAGGTTAACTGATAAAGGCGAAGCAATTCTCTTTCCAATTTGTGGTTTTTCCGGTTTTGAGCAAGAAAAGTCGAAAAAAAGAAGAAAACAAAAAGGCATTTCTTATCTTTAAACCTAATTTGCGTCTAGTGCAAAACATGAAGCGTTATCGCCATTTTCGGCGACATTAGGAGTAAAAATCTGGTGGTAAAAAATATCGCCATGAGTTACGAACTCCATCACCGAATAGTGCGAACCATTACACAGACTGGATTCCTTTCACAAGAACACTTAACGCCACTTTCTTCTAAACAGACAAATTACCCGTAACAGTAATGAGTACGCTTAAGTTTAGTTTCAATTCTCTGGCAGCCAATACACAAGAGGTTCCTCACATCGCTTATACTTTGCGCTTTTCTCCATTACAGAGAAGCCTGCTGTAATTTTAAACTGTACCCACAATATATTTGTTTTTACAAATCATCCTACGCTTAAAAGCGTAATGCGGATAAGGCCGAGATGAATGACTTACCAAGTTGATTCTCTCAGCTTCGAAAGACTCTGCTCTTTTCTGCTGTCCCGGCATCTTAAATCATTCCAGTAATATTAGTTTACTCCGCTTTTCCCCTTCTCACAAAGGATGACATCATATTCGATTATAGAGCACCTTGCTGCGGGGTCTTGATCGGGATGAACTACGGTCTCATTGATCGATCGTGTCGCTCTCAATCTCGGGTACAGGGTCATTTTGGCTCCTTGACAGCGGTATGGTCGCCAAATAATGACCTTTGGGAGAATAGATTAAGTACCTTCCCCCGATAGAGTTTCATTTAAAATAAAAATATTTACCAATATGAAGAGAGTTGCATTCTGTTTTAAATGCTAAATTAACCCTTCAATTCCCATGAGTTACCAAGACAGAATTTCTCCTTACAATATTAGTACAATATCAAGCAGACAAGTGATGAGCCCCCCCCCCCCCCCGAAAAAAATTCGCAGCGTGCATTCTACGGAGGCGCTATATTTCTGTCATCAGTGTAGAGAATTACATCAACGTTTGCGGTCGGTAGGTGTATGGTGGCCGAGAACTGCCAATAGAAAAATCCGCATTTTTGAAAGAAAATTGTTTTCCTTTTTATTTTGATTTACATTTTTTTTTATTTTTCAATTTATTTTTTTTATTTTTAAAATAGAGTGAAAGTAAAATCAATTGAAATAAAAATAAAATAAAATAAAACCAAAGTAAAATAAAATAAAACCAAAGTAAAATAAAATGAAATTATTCGACCCAGCCGAGAGCTGCCACTACCAGCATGCATTGCGTGCGTTACTGTCACACGCTCGAGTTCATCATGGCCGATGCATGGAAGAGGCTCAATGAAAAAGTTAAAGCAAAGCGTACCAAAAAAAACCAGCCCAAGGACCATCGAAGGAAAGATGAACTGACAGTTCAACGTTTGTCAGCAGAAGTTTCTGGAAAGGCCCAAAAGTATACAAGGATTGGGCCAAGAGAGTTTGTTCCCTTCGACGAAACGGAGGAATTGACCATTGGTAATATCAAGAGCGCTTGTGAGAGGCATTTTCTACAAAAAATCGGAAAGAATCTCGTATGTGATATCTTAGCAGGAGAACAGCAACATCCAAACATCCAGAATTTGTTGCGACAACGTGGGTGATAAAGCACTATCGGTAAAGTTTCCGCACAGCCCCATACTATTGTAAAACAAATCTGTTTTCCCAACGGAAATGTATTGTTTTTGTCATTGTTTTCTCTGTTCAAGAACTGAATGCATAATGTAGGATGGGGCTGTGCGGAAATTTTACCGCACTATCTACCAAGTGCTTTAAAGTGCATCTCGGATACCGGTCAAACTATCGAGCAACACAACCGCAAGGTTGTTCAGATGCATCTCCTAGCTAAGAATTTTGCTTCGCAACTTGAGGCAGAAATCAAGGAGGAAAGCGAGGTTTTTGGAACTGCATTTAGATATAGAAAGATCTTTCATGGAGAAACAGACGAGGGGGAGTATGTTACAGTCGAAGAATTTATCCCTGGCCAGTTTAAGAAGTACGTAAACAACACTGGCCAAACCTGTGTCGATCCTACAGATGAGATGGCCCAGAAGGCAGAGTGTTTGACACACTTCACGTATGAGAGATCAAAGAAAAAACTTATGCTAGTTGACATCCAGGGAAGTGGATATGACTTACTTGACCCAGAAATTGCTTCTACAGATTTACTGGACGAGGGTGACAAGCAATACCTGTATTGTACTGGAAATCTTTCCAAAGTAGCAATTTCAACATTTGTGAAAGAGCACACTTGTAGTTTGTTCTGTAACTTGCTTGGCCTACCAGCAATAGAAAATTAAGGGGCAACTCAAGCTGCTATAAAATTGTGAACATTGAGACATTGTTGACAAAACTTGATACACTGTTTACAAAATAGCTAGTTCACATAAAATCCCATGGTTACATATGATAATTTACGGGGCAGTCATAATTTGTTTCCAGGGGTGGGCTGCAGGATTGTGATATTAACCAACCTTGTTGTTGCTGAATTCACCCTCAAGCAGATATGTTTTCATGTACCCCAATTTCGGACACCAAAAAACCTGCTCTTGTTAATGTTTCTCCTCAACCCACCATGTGAGGATTGATGGTTAAAATTTGTATTATTTGTATTAGTAGGGTGCATAGTTTTTCTTGTTTCTGCTGCCCTTTCGATGTTACTGTTATTGCCATCAGTGTTATTGTTCGTTCCAGTTTATTTCCACAAAGGTTATGGATATCATGTTCAGATACATTATCATTCGAATTAAAGATAGTTGTGGGTCCCTTAATCTGCAATATTATTATGCATTAAAAATAATTAAATAACTACAGTGGTGATAATTACACTGTTTATTTCTTTTTTTCTATTAGTGCCAGCATTGATTGTTAATATGTTGTTCCTGTTCACTTCAATTACACGTAATAAAGTTTTGACTTTTCTACTGTATTGCATGTTACACCCCTTTTGATGCAATTACCTTGGGCGGTTCGCACATACAGTGTTCAGAAATGTTCAGTTTAATTCAATGATTAAAGTACAGTTCATTGGCAGATGAATTTGTTGTTTATGGCTGCACAAAGTTCATAGTAACAAAATGGAGGATGTGGGAGAAAACATGCTGCTTTCACTATAAAAATAGAGTCAAGGGCATAACACCATGGATAAACAGTGGAGTTATTACAAAGAAAAATTTCTCTTTAGGAAAAGAAATGCTTCCTTGCAATCAGCAGGTTTCAAATGGTCAGTGTCAATGATTCGTTCACTCTCTGCTCTGAACTCAGGGGCGAGAAAGTCATCATCAACAGTAAGGATGCCTGACTGGACAGCAGCTTCTTTTAGTTGATCATCAGTTACTTGAAGACCTGCACATTGCCAATAGAAAACAATGTTAGCATTCATCATCTAGTGTGACTGGCAGTGTCAGCACCACATTAGGTTTTTATAGATGTGCGACTTTCAGGCCCAAAGATTTTAGCAACAAATAATTTCCTTCTGGGCAATAAAATAATGCCTTGAAATTTCTACAAATAAATTATCATTGGTTGATTGTTGAAGCATTATAACTATGCCATAGTTCACTTTGAATAAAACAGAAATATCCCAAAACCAGTTTTGACAAAACCTTATAATTTTTTTACCGCATTCTTCAAGCCCATATTTCTGAGGAAGACTGTAAATATGGTTTGGGACCCCATCTGGTAAAACTGTGTCCTTCTGGGCTCTGATCCTGTGGGAATTCCACACCATCTCCTTGAATGTATCTAGCTCTCTCTGAACCACAGGAACCATAATAAAAGAAAGAAGCTTCCTATGTAGGAAAACAAAATAAGCAAAGGTAACAAACACCTTGGTGTATAGGTAGTTTCAATTACAATATATAAGCCAGCAAGTTTTTTTTTTTTTTTTTTTTTTTTTGGGGGGGGGGGTTCCCTAACAAAAATTTTTCCTGGGCCCCCTCAACCATATCTATTTGACTCGAGTATATATAAGCTTTAGGGGGAGGGGATGTGTTATTGCATTCACACAGAAATTAATTAATTTGCTATAAAAAATGTATGTATATTAACTTTAGGCAAAATAATGTTTATGTTGATTGAGCTTTCAATCACCCACGTGCCATGCCCTAGCAAAACTGCAACATATTCTAAAACAATAACTCAATGTCACTTTTGGAGTTTAAAAACAAACCTTGAAATGAATAGCCTGTGTATGTGTGCGTGTGGGTGGAGGTGGAGGGGGGAGACTTGCCCATTCTCACCTGTCAATATCATCATGTGGTTCATAATGCCCTTGATCTTTAAGCCATCTTAACTGACTTTTGAAAAATTTTTCCATTCTTTCGTGTAATTCTTTCCACCATCTTTCGATCTAGAGGAAAACGTTTTTTTAAATGACATTTTGTGAAATGTGCATTTGCCGGAAATCAGATGATAGGGTGGATTAAAATATTACTTGTTACTGAGGGAATGATGAAATAACAAACAACAATAATACTTTTCCTGGCACTCAAATAAAGTCACCGAAAGACTCGTTGACTAATTTGGCACACTCACATAATATAGTTAGACAGCACTTGAGAGATGAGCTTACTTACTTGGTTTGAAGTTGATGGACCATACAAAATTGTGTCTGCAGGATCCACAACGTCAGTGTGATGTCTACGAAGAAAGGCATGAATTGTGGCCATGGTGCCTGTTTCTGTACCTTTGTCGATTCTGATCATCGCAGGAATTACCTTGGTCTCCATTATATGCTCCAAGTACCAACGACCAATCAATTGCGGGTCACAGTTCTTATTCCAAACTCGCAACCATAGCAGCTTTCTGCTGGCTGTATCTAAGCAGCCATAAATAGCAATCGGAAATGTGGAATTTTGGAAACCCATTAATTTATCATGACCGTCCAGGGAGTGGACCCAGTTTGGTCCTTTCGAAGAGAAGTTTCCTTTCTTTCGCCTTGCCTTCTTAGCTCCAACGCCTCCGCGAGCAGCAAGTCCATCGGGGTCAAGATCAGACATCACATCGTAAACTTGATCTCGCGTAACTAACAAGTCATATTTTTGTCTTATTTTCTTGTGCATGCTTCTATATCCCAATAGCTTTCCTGGTCCTTCCAATTCCTTTTTAACAGCCTCTTTAACATCTTCAACCGAAACAGTGTCATCCCTGTAATAAACTTCGAAATGGCGTAAACGTCTGTCGAGTGTTCGGATACTCCAGGCGTATTGAGGAAAGTCTCTCCGTAAAAAATCGATCGCTTCTTCGCGTTTGAGGCCTTGTTTGACATACTTCTGCAGTGCACCTTTAAGGAGATCGTCTTCTTTCCACGATGAAACCCTGCTATCCGCCATTTTCGAGAACAGCCCGGGAGAACAGTCCCTATATTCCCGCCATTTTGGATCTTTACGATGCACGCAATGCATGCTGGTAGTGGCAGCTCTCGGCTGGGTCGAATAATTTCATTTTATTTTACTTTGGTTTTATTTTATTTTACTTTGGTTTTATTTTATTTTATTTTTATTTCAATTGATTTTACTTTCACTCTATTTTAAAAATAAAAAAATAAATTGAAAAATAAAAAAAAATGTAAATCAAAATAAAAAAGAAAACAATTTTCTTTCAAAAATGCGGATTTTTCTATTGGCAGTTCTCGGCCACCATATAGGTGTCTATGCGGTTACTTAAACGTGTTGATTATAAGTTAAAGGTTCACCTAATAGTTAATACTGCATCTATGCTCGAATTTCAATTACGAAAACATAAGAAATCTGGCACTGAAATCACTTGGCGCGATCTTATCATGGAGGTTGAAGTCTTCGATCGATCGGCTGATCTTTCTATAGTTACGGGCTCCAATTTCGACCCCAAAAAGTCCTGGTATGTGCTAACGAAAAGTTAATGTGAAATCAGGCCGAAAGCTTTTGCAAAGAACGAATTGTTTCGTCGATTCCGCGATGACTACAATACGTTCTCTCCCGCCAGCAGGTCTCAAGCGCGCCAACAAAGGCTGTTCGTTCAATGCCAGGTAACCAAACAACATGCATTTTATATCTTCAAGTGGTCTCTGTGCCGGACTAATTAGACAGGGAGAAATCCAGCAGATGGATTCGCGAGGTCTCAAAACATAATCTTGTTGTTGATGCGGTAAATCAAATCGCCCTCGACCGTACACTTTAGGCGGGAAATGCCTCCAGTCGAAATATCACGGGAAATTGCAATGATGTCAGTCAAGAATAGCCGAGCTTGACAAAGACATTCGGGAACTATTAAAGGATAAAAATTATATAAGTTCATGGTGGATGCCTCAACTTTCAGTCAAAAGGAAGAGTCCAGACAAAGAGCGGTATCCTGATATAAATTATTGTGAATTCAATTTTTCGTGCCCTCTTGGGTAGTGTTTACCTGAGGATTACCTTTAATCTCTTGCATACCCTCTTGGGTAGTGTATACCTGAGATTTATTTTAATCTCTTGCATACCCTCTTGGGTAGTGTATACCTGAGATTTATTTTAATCTCTTGCATACCCTCTTGGGTAGTGTATACCTGAGGGTTATTCTTAATCTCTCCTATACCCTCTTGGGTAGTGTATACCTGAGGGTTATTCTTAATCTCTCCTATACCCTCTTGGGTAGCGTATACCTAAGGGTTATTCTTAATCTCTCCTATACCCTCTTGGGTAGCGTATACCTAAGGGTTATTCTTAATCTCTCCTATACCCTCTTGGGTAGTGTATACCTGAGGGTTATTTTTAACCTTTTCTTATCCCTCCTAACTCGGCAGTCGCGTGAGACGATATTCATACGTGTGAATTTGTTCCCAATGACCTAAAATGCAATAACGATATTTTAGACCAGCTTCTCCCCTGTTACAGTCGATTTTGACAAGACTGATGTCTTCGGAAAAGCTAAAGATACCGTTCCAAACTGAAACCTTCGCACATAAAAGGTCATTATATATATAAGAATAATTGCATTGCGCCGAAGCTTGAAGACCGAACGAGGAGACCATCAGTTGAAAGCGATGTGTATTCTCTGGATTATCTAATCAACACAGTTTCTGGACTTTAAAAGTTAAAAACCATGACCTGTATAAAGAAGGGTTTGTCGGAGTTAACCTTACGTGGGCCGAGATCTTCGATCATGGAGGTGAAATCAGCTTTACCTGTGCCGCTTTTTAGGCTATTTTTGAGTTTCTTCGTTTTACGTGTTTTAAATTGTTCCTGTTATATGTTTCTGTGACATTTGGTCAGGAATATTCGTGGACCTTGTGTTAACGATTTACTGTTGTCTTCTTTAACACATGTATTTTCTCTTCAGAGAAAATAAGGTTAGCGTACCGCCCTTTAAGTTTTTTCGAATTAGACCCGTTAAGTTTGTATGAGACATTTCTCTGGACTCTTGTTTCTGGAAAATGAGTGAACAAAGTAGAGTTGCATCTTGAAAATGATTAGAATTGTAATCATCGGAAGTTGCGGTTTTTTCCATTTCATTCGAGGGGAGCATAATTACATTTTTTGAAGCGATTATCGGATGTCCTGGAATGTTTAGCGAACACCTCATGCCACCAAGAGGCGTCGAACCTTGGCTTAAATTACTTATGCAAATTAGCTGGCTGCACGTTCAATGTGCAGCCAGCTAATTTGCATAAACTTTATTTCCGACGCAAAGCCGGTTATTTAAAGAAAAATATTAATCAAGAGATTGTAAGTTGATCTAATACCAAATTCTCCAACCTAACATCACAAGAACTTATGGCAGACAGTAATGAGAATTACTAATGATATCTTGGGAGTTAAAGGGTTTAAAAAGGATGAAGTATATAAGCTACGAGGTTGCATCGCAGACAAGCATCCCAGCTGCAATAGCAGACTATCGTGTAGATGGTGGACGACGGATTTTGTGACGGAACATTCTACATTTCGTGATTACGTTCTGTCACAAAATCGTCTATTGTCTCTGTTTTAGTACATGCCAACCGATTTCCTATTGATTGGTTTGCAATTTTCCTGTCAAGTTTAGCCGATACGCCCTTCGTCGGAGCCCAGTACAGGAGATTAATCGCGAAAAAAGGAAATTCCCCACACGATTTATCGTGGGAAATTATCAAGAAAAACATGGGTCGCGGGAAGCAATTAAGGAGGTGTGCGTGACAGTCTTTAGATCAGTTCCACTTGCCGGCAATTTGGATTTCGAGGTTTAAGTGTCTTGAGCCCGTTGATGGTCGCTGATCAGTAGCAGCAGCGATACGAGCCCTTCTCTGTTTCGGAGAGATTTTTACGCCATTCGTCGTCGAATTTATTAAATGTCTGGCTCTTTCAAGTATGCTTCTTCTAGGGTTTGAAAGAAGGATTGTTCTTCTTTTATACTTCCCTATTAAAAGTCTGGTTAGATACCTAGAAATTATGGGGAAGTTCACCATGTGCAACTGAAATCAAATTCTTGTGCTATTGAAAGTCACGAACATGGATGTTTTGCCGCCAAAAACATCTTTGGAGTCATAATGGTAACACGTTATAATTGGCTCTTCACACTTCGGCAGACTGAAGAATTCAGTTCGAAAATACGTTTTTGCGAATAACTGGCGCGTGTTTAAATATTTTACAAAATTAGTTCATGAAAACTATTTTTAAAACGGTGAAGTTAAACTCGACTTGGAAAAAGTGTAAAAAAAAATATTGGCCTTAAGGGTCGATCGTATGTACGACCGTACCGTATGTATGACCTTAAATGGTGTTCAGGACGGCAACGCCAAGGAAGACTTTGATTAAAAAAATTAATTTCTGCCTTAAATTAGAATGCCTGCATTTGTTTACTGTCTCATAAGGCGCTATACCTCAACTTCAGCATTACGTATAAAAGAAGCGTTGAGTTCCAAATGGAAATTAAAATAATTTGCCATCGCGGTTTCGGTTCGCAGACGACGCAGATTGTGGTGATTTCACGTTGTTAGGGAGCTTAAGCAAACCACGACGACGACGGCAACGAGAACGTCATCCAACAAAAGGTTTAATGAGCAGAACAATGGCTATGCACGTGCGTTATAAATCTTTGTACATTTCTTTGCCATCCTCTCCAAAACAACAACGTGAAATGACCAAATTCTGCGTCCTGTACGGAACGTGGACGACGACGGCTAATATTTCGTATTTCCATTTGGAATTACACGCCGCCATTGCACATTTAGCTCGAGCACGATTTTAGAGCCATTAACGAACCGAACAGATCTAGACAACTGTGAATTTCGCTCATAAAATATAAATTCATTTTTTACTTGGCGTCGTACCCAGCGTCGTCGTCGTGGTTGCTTAAGCTCCCTATTAGAGAGTTTAAGATACCTGGACGGCTGACCTCGAGGACGTTAACATTGAGCGCGAGGGACTGGGTCGATGACGACTACCTTGGCGGGAAACTTTTCACGTTAAGGAGCAGATTTCAAGCTGAGGACGACAACGTTTTGTTCATCATGGCATCTTTTAGAAAGACTCGTGAAATGATTGTTATTGCTTACGCGGAAGGGCTATTGACGGATGAAGAGTTTATGTTTCTTTATGAGACAAATCAACCAGTTAATTTAGAGTTGCCTTACTACGAGTATGAGGAATTTAACTTTGACGAAAACATCAGTGAAGCCGAATGTAAAGCGGAGTTTAGGTTTGAAAGAGGAGATATCGAACGTCTCGCTGATGTTCTTCAATTACCGCCCACCTTTACGTGTCCACAAGGCAGTGTTTGCGACCGAATAGAGGGCCTTTGCATACTTCTTCGTCGCCTCGCATATCCATGTCGTTACAGTGACATGGTGAGCAGATTTGCAAAACCAGTTCCTGTTTTGTGTATGGTATCGAACATAGTGCTCAACTATATCTTCGATCTGCATCATCACAGAATCACAACCTGGAATAATTCCATCTTGAATCCATTTGCTATCCAACAGTACTCTGATGCTGTGTCTGACAAGGGTGCTGCCCTTAACAACTGTTTTGGGTTTGTGGATGGAACTGTCCGCCCGATTTGCAGGCCATGGGAACACCAACGGCTTGTTTATAACGGGCACAAGAGGGTACATGCCCTTAAATTTCAGGCTGTTGCTCTTCCTAATGGGCTTATTGGACATTTGTTCGGTCCTGTAGGTAAGTCTAGTTATTCCTACAGTCTCTTTTGTTTTTGGTTTTAAGTCACCAGTTTTGGCTTAGAAAAATTTATCAGTTGAACAATTGGTTTTTCAGAGGGAAAGAAGCATGATGCTGCCATGCTGGCCGACTCTAATTTTCTCACCGCTTTGGAGCACAATGCTGTATCCCCAACTGGCCAACAGATGTGCATATACGGAGACCTCGCCTATCCTTTAAGGGTAAATCTCATGGCACCGTTCAGAGGGGCCGCCCTGACATGTACAGCGCAAATGGAAGCCTTCAATGATTCTATGTCGAATGTGCGTACGTCAGTCGAGTGGTTGTTTGGAGACATTGTGGAGTATTTCAAGTTTATGGACTTTAAAAAAAACCTTAAAATAGGTCTAAGCTCGATCGGAAAATTGTATGTCGTGTGTGCCCTGTTAAGAAATGCGTTAACTTGCCTTTACGGAAATTCAACTTCAAGTTTTTTCGAGCTGGATCCTCCCACACTGGAGGAATACTTCTCTTGAACAATTTTAAGTCATCTTTCCACAAACTGCTGACCAAAAATTGAGCTCTGAAATCAGTTAAAGGTAGTTAAACAACGTTTCGATAATTCATCGATTTTTTGCGAAGATAAAGGAATCAAACACTTTAGTAACAGTCAAATATTATTCAAGCACAATCTTAATAGAATAAACAAAGCTGCCGAGATAACAAGATAAAGGCTGTAATTACACTCACTGTTAAAGTAGAAAGGCTCAGTAGTCCGACCTCAGTGTTTACCAATTTTAATAGATAAACACAAATTAACATAGCTGTACCGAGCTACTTTGAAAGACAATTACAGCCATTGTAAAGTCACTTGTTCACCAGTTTCGACAGTAGCTCCATCATGTTTTGTTGTTGCTGCTGCATCAATTGCATCATCTCCCTTTGCTGCTCAAACGATCGCGCTGTCTCCTTTTCTTTAAGCTCTAACTCTCTCTTCCTGATTTCAAGCTCTAACTGAGAATTTTCTCTGAGAAAGTCAATGGAATCATTGCCTCCTCTTCTCTTTTTCTTCTTAGGTTCCATGGGAGCTTCATCTCCGGCAATTCTTGATTTGGTCTGACCATAGCTCTCCATCGCTTTTTTTCGAATTTCTTGTGCTTTGTGCTTGTTTTCTTCTTCTTTGGCTTGCTTGGATTCTTTCTCTTCAACCGGGAAAGATTCTTCGAGAGAGCAAATCTCTTCTAGGGCTTGTTCGAGCTCCGAAGTGGGTTCCACGTCAATCCCCGACGAATTTTCCTCCTCTCGAATTTTACGCTTAAACTTTTCCTTGATCAATTTGAATCGCTCTCTTACAGATCGCTTGTTTACACGGAATTTGGCGGTCTCACAGGTATTAAGGTGATTCGAGATTTCTTCCCAAATTTTGCCTCTTTCGACCGTTCTTTCTTTGAATTTGTATGGCTGACAGACGAGTATTTCCCGGCAGAGAAGGAGATCGTGCTCTTCCTTCCATTCCATGCTCGCTAATCCTGTAAATAAAGAGAAGGCAGATAAAACAATTTCTCTGATATCTCGCTCCTAACTGACCAAGGGAAAAGCATTTGGACCGTGTAGATTAAAGTTTAATACAAGATAAGACATCTTTCATTCAGAGGATAAGCGGGTTCAAGTGCTAGGGACTTTTTTTAGTAAAGCAAGAAAATTTAACGCACGTGTGCAGTCGAAATGCTCCACCGTGGCTGTGCACAGTGCACATCACTTTTACAATTTTAACCAGCTTGTCAGTGGTTTTATTGCCCAAAACAAAAAAGTGACAAACAATGTTCACCTAATGAAGTTCGAAAATCTAAAAACATGCGGAAGTTTATGGGGAAATAATAGTAACAGTACTCACGTTGACTGGTGGACGGCAAAACACCACTTCTCACGTCCTCGACA
Organism: Pocillopora damicornis; assembly: GCF_964200805.1. Lineage (NCBI taxonomy): Eukaryota > Metazoa > Cnidaria > Anthozoa > Scleractinia > Pocilloporidae > Pocillopora > Pocillopora damicornis. Next base: position 21,598,739 of record NC_142677.1, read on the forward strand.
CAAACAGGACTGCAATTCGCGTGGATCAGGCATGCGCATTGTGGTCTACACGCGAAATTTACTTCCGGTCAGCCGTCCTCGAGGTCAGCCGTCCAGGTATCTTAAACTCTCTATTAGGGACCTTACGATCCGACAACGGCGACGGCGACGGCAACGTGAGAAGTCTGGGTCGAGCGGGGCCACGTCGTGTTGGCGTTCCCGCCAAAATTGAGATTACGAATTTTACGAGCGAGAACGTTGACGACGGTCATTGATGTTTATCGTGTTTAAGTCAACGAAAGTTTTTTAGAAAGCCATGCCAAAGTTCCGTGACACTATTCTCCTGGCTCATGCTTCCCGTTTGATTAACGCTGAAGAATTCGTGCTTCTCTACGATTTACACAAGCCTAAAAATCCGGATTTACCGTACACTAACTACGAGTGTTTCGATCTCGACAAGATGACCGATGATGAATGTAAAACTGAGTTTAGATTTTACAAGAATGACATTTACAACTTGGCAGAGGTGTTTACTTTACCGGATCGGATCGTTTGCTACAATGGTGTAAATGTCGACATGGTTGAGGCATTGTGCATTTTTCTTAAAAGATTTGCCTATCCCTGTAGATACGCAGACATGATACCCAGATTTGGAAGGCCAGAACCACAATTGTGTATGATCTCAAATGCTGTTATGAACAAGATGTATCAAACATGGAACCGACTTCTCAATGATTTGAACCAGGATTGGTTAAGACCCGATCATTTAGAGGAGTTTGCCGTTGCAGTTCACAACAGGGGAGCTGCTCTTGACAACTGTTGGGGGTTTGTTGACGGTACTGTGAGGCCCATATGCCGACCAGGACAAAACCAAAAGTGCTTATACAATGGTCACAAAAAAGTCCATGCTATAAAGTTTCAATCTATCGCAGCACCCAGTGGCCTTGTTGCCAACCTGTTTGGGCCTGTCGAGGGAAAGAGACATGACAGTGGGATGTTAGCTAGATCTGGAGTGTTAAACCAATTGCAACGATTTTCAGTGGACACAAATGGGAACCCCCAGTGTATTTATGGAGATCCGGCATATCCTCTTCGACTACATCTGCAAGGACCTTTTCGAGGGGCTGGACTAACTCCCATACAGTCTGCATGGAATGAATCTATGAGTGAGGTCAGAGTTTCTGTTGAATGGATTTTTGGTGATATAATAAATTATTTTAAATTTCTGGATTTCAAAAAAAACTTGAAAATAAGTTTAAGTGCTGTTGGCAAAATGTATGTGACATGTGCCCTTCTTCACAATGCTCGTGTTTGTTGTTACGGATCCACCACATCAGACTACTTTGATGTTTCTCCCCCAGAAATTGGGGATTATTTTCACTAAGTCTGCCAAACAGGTTTTACAAAAGTTACATAACACTTTTCCTTTCGAAAATTGAACTGCTTTTTAATAAAAAAAATTATGCAATCGAGAAAGGCTAACATATTGGAATTAAAGTGAAATAAATGCCACCAAAACAAACTATTAAATGAGAACAAATAATGGTGAGCATGTTTACAGAGAGTAATGCAATTCTATAGTTGGATAAGCCCTATTGCCTTGATAAAGGCTCAGCCCCAGTTTTGATACTGGCATAACATCAATTCGGCGACTTTCAAAGGTTGGAAAAATTAAGCAACATTTCCTTTACAACTATATATGTAAACAAGTAGTTATTATTATAAATCTTTAATTTTTAACTTCCTTGAAAATGTTCAAGTTAATAAAAATGTGAACTCTTTGTGCATTTAAATGACCTCTTGCAGAGATTGACCAGCATCACTTCCCAGCAAACTTTTTCATTAGTTCCATAAGTGCAAGGGTTTGTTGTTGGTGCTGTTGCATCATGTTTGCATTCATTTGCATAAACTGCTGCATTTGCTGCTGCTGAAGCTGCTGGGTATCTCTAGTTTGCTTGTTCATCATATCCAATTGCTGTTGTCTTCCTTCCTGCTCCTTTGCTTGCAGTGCTAACTCTTGCCTTTTTATCTCCAATTCATCACGTTTTAAAGTAGCTTCTACTTCTGCCCTATCCTTCAGGTAAGCCAGAGTGCTTGCACCACTAGCTCTGCCCTTTTTCGGTCTTGCTCCTTGCTGTTCATCGGCATTCCTTTTGGCACTATCTTTAAAAGTTTCCAATGATCTCTTCCGCATTTCCTCTGCTTTCTTTGCTTCTTCTTCCTGCTTTTGTTTTGTTTGATCTGTGATTTTGTCAGACTCATCAAAGAGTTCAATGGTTTCATCTAACAGTTGATCTAGTTCCTTGTCCTCTTCAGGGGCAATACCTGAGGCTCTGTCTTCTTCCCTGACTTTTTTCCTTCTTCTCTTTTCCATTGTTGAATAGTGGTCACGAACAGACCGTTGAGTAACACGGAATTGGGGATAAGGAATAGCATTTAAGGATACTGCCAGCTTTTCCCAATCATCTCCTCTCTCACTAGTTCCTTTCTTGTGCAGCCATGGCTGCAAAAGCATCAATTCCCTCAACATAAGCAATTCGTGTTCTTCATTCCATTTCATTGATTGACTGAAAGTGCAGTGCAACAAAAATTACTTCATGAGGAAGAAGTATCAGTATATCAGCAAAATTTGCTAACAATAAAATTATCATTGTATCTGAGATTTACTAGCACTTGGTCCTAATCATGATCAAAGTTTTTAAAACAAATAACATAACTTGCTTTGGGTGGTATTAACTAGATCATCATAATATTAGATAATATCTTTGTTTTCTTTAGTCCTCCAATAAATTAGCTGAACTTGTTGACAGATAAAGAAATGATCATGAGAATACATGATGGCTATCCTTTGCCTTCCAAATGAGGGAAACATACAATTAAGGTTGGAAGGACGCTTTCAAATGAAGACAGTCATGAATTACTAAAAAAATGTGTAGCATTTGGAGCAAAATATTGGGCAATCAATAAAGTTTGGATTTTGTAAAATAATTCTTATTTAATTAGGAAACAGTGGAAATTATGTGAACGTCTCTGTTTTGTATTTGTTTTTGATTCAGTTATAAATAAAGCAATATTTGCGGTATCGGAATTCGTCGATATAACTGTTCAACCCAGCCAGTGAGTTCCTTGTAAAATAAGGTTAATCTACGATTATAAATGAAAATTAGCTCAATGAAAGTATTTATACACTTTGCATCGGTCGAATCTAGTACCGCTGCCGACAAAATCTCTCTACTATTTCCTAGTAAACCCAAAATAAAATTAAGCTTAATTGTTCTCTTTTTTTGATCGAGAAAAAAGTTGGAAAGTAAGTGATAAGGAAGCTCAGTGATAGCGAGTGAAGTACAATCACAAACAAATACAAAGCAAAATAAGTCAAATCTCTCTCCATTCAGTTTGTGGTCGTATACTAAAGACTCCACGCTCTGTTCGTTTCGGATATTTCAAACAAACTAGTATTCTTTAAATTTAGTCGCAAAGTCTCGTTTTTACCTTGATTCCTTTGCCATAGTTGGGTTTTAATTTCCACGTTTTCGCACAACGTCAAACAAGGCTTCTAAACGTCCGCGCGTGAAGGGACACCGCCGTCTCAGAAATCTACTCATGCGCAGTACGTAACCGGAAGTAAAAAAGTCTCACGTCGCCGTCGCCGTTGTCGGATCGTAAGGTCCCTATTGTCTTGCATACGACGGCTAAGAAATGTACAAAGTTTTGAAACGCACGTGCTGAGCTATTGTTCTGATAATTAGATCTTTTGTTTTTCCATGTCCTCGTTGCCGTCGCCGTCGTGGTTTGCTTAAGGTCCCTAATGCCATTTCCGGTACGGCTAAGCGGATCGAACATTAACAAAGCTTATTGTGCGACTTTGGGCTACCTGCGGTCAGCGCCTGCAATCCATTTTCCGGCGTCGCCGACCCGGGCGGATGAAATATTTAACTTATTACTCGTCTTATTCCCTTTGTTGATTAAAAAGGGGGCGTTGAATGGTACCTCATGCACTTTTATACTGTGCCAAGTGCTCAACCAAGTATTGTTACAGCTTAAAAAGAATATGCTGCGTTTACATTTGATACTTTGCTTCATACTGGGTAAGTTTCAGTTTGAAAATTACTCTTAACATCACAATTCAATCATAGTAGGCCGTAGATTTGCGTCACTCAAGTACGGCGTCAATAGCTTAACGTTTTAATTCACGTTATGCGCTGCAAACAGTCACACCCATTTAGTCTTTCTAAAACTATGAAAATTCTTGAAAACTGCATTCGGAAGTTATTGCAGTCGATAATGAAAACCAGTATATTTCCATGGCTGGAAGAGAAATGTAAGACCTAAATTTTCACAATGGAAGACGCAGGTTCCTGCCATATGTAATCGTTGACAACCATGTGGTTGTATCTTAACGACGTTTGCACAGCGGTACGCCTTGCATGTAAAGAAAGTTATAAGCTTAGAGATTTTTACACTGAAGATTTCTATGCGGCGCCCGGTAAGCAGATCCCATTCTGTGATGTTTGATTTGATTAATTTATGCTCTTTGCTGGTCTCGCGTGTTCGTACCCACTCACATAAACAAATAAAAAGCTACAGTGTTCATCACAACATCACTATGTTATAAACTAAAAGCAACCGCCATTAAAAGAGAAGGCAATTGTTCTAAAAGACGTGAAAGTAGCACCTTTTTGACACGTACGCTCTGTCGTGCATGTGATCATAGTAATTCATAAACAAATTAAAAGACTTGGTGTTCTAATTTCTGATGTTTCCGGCCACCGATAAACTGATCGTGTCGAATAGCGCAAGTACCAATCACGGATTCCGACAATCGCTTCACGGGACTGTCTGACAGCTACATGACGTAATGTGAAGTAGCTGTAAATGTGATTTCTTGCTCAGACTTTACCTTATTAACCAATGATTCAATTGGACAAATAAGTTAATACGGAAAATAAATTAACGTTTGAAAAACAACCAAGACCTAAATGCAGTCAATTCTGTATTAAGCGGTCACCCATAGGAATGTTGACCGCTTAATACGGGTTCAACAAAATAGGGGTGTAATAAAAAACATTATAAAAAACGCCATTTTATGCCTTAGTAGACCATTAATGTACAAAAACGCGCTCAAACATATTACTTATATTGATTTCGGGAGAGAAATATGGATTAAATTTTACCTGAAAGATTTTTCTTAGTTTGATTTGAATTCCGATTTAAGTGATCGTTCAGTACAGTTGGTAAACAATAGAAACAGGTCGTTGGGTTTCACTCGAAGGTGACCGCGACTAAAAAACTACAGTGATGAGAAGGGGAAACAAATTCGGGACTTTGGCTACCCCTTAGCACAGGGTGCCGCTTTATACAGGTTCGACTGTACACTGTATATTGAGAAGCCAAAATATCACAAACTGAAATTAAATAATAGAAGAACAGCAAATCCCATATTCGATTATTTAACTAAGAATACGGCCGAAATTTTGCACACTACTCTTATTTTTCCTCGCCCTTACGGGACTCGAAAAAGTATCTCAACGCGCAAAATACCCGTCCGTATTCCTGACAGATGAAACAATCGAATAAGGAGTATATATAGATGTGCATCTTCTTCGTAAGACTATTTTAACAAGGTTAGAGGATTTTATGTAGACTACGAGAAGTCCCTGCATTTGGCGAAATCCGTAGCGCAAGTCAAAAAAATTCAGCGACGAAAGAAAAACATTGATTTTAGCACGCCAAACCCTCTTTACTCCTAGGGTTCCACGCGGCGTGCTTGCATTAAACTTTTTTTTTGGCTGTTTTTATCTTTTTACTCGGGAGACGGACTTCGCTGTAAGGGTAAGATCGCTCGTAGTCTAGATTGCATGAGGTAACTAAGTATCCTTGACTCCTTAGTCGTCGTTGGCAACAGTCCAAAAAATCAAGACAACAACAAGTGGTACAAAGATGGCATGAAGCTAATCCAAGACAACTTAAGAGTTAAACCAAGCACGAACACTGCTAAGAACGCCATCCTCTTCATGGGAGATGGAATGGGTATTACGACTGTTACCTCCTCACGTATCTTAGACGGACAGCTGAAGGGGAAAACTGGTGAAGAGAATGTGTTGAGCTGGGAGGAGTTTCCCTGGACAGCTCTGGTCAAGACTTATGCTGTCGATCAACAGGGTCCAGATTCTGCAAGCTCTGCCACGGCGTTTCTGTCTGGAGTGAAAACAGACCAGGGTAAGTAAAAAAGATATCGACTGATTATAAATAAAGCGCATTTTGACTGAGAGTCGTAAAACCAAAAGAAAATTGATCGCAACGTCCAACTAGAAGAAATGAAAACATTGCAAGTAGGCAGTGAGGACAAAAAGTAAAAACAAACAAACTGTTTCAAGTGCGGGAGAACGCATATGATTAAGTGGCAGGATTTGTTTTAGTTTTTAATCTGGTTGACTGAGAGGATGGCATGATTTTCTGGAGCAATTGCAGAGCCAAGTAAAGCAAAACTGAAAGCGATCCCAGATTACTTTCGAAAATCAATTCAACATTGCTTTAGTACTTTACCTTTTGAAAGTTATGGTTAGCGGACTGAGAGTATTGCCAATCCACTTGGATGGAATATTAGAGCATTGCAGGTCACCCTTAGCACTTAGCACGTTCCCCGAAAATTTTATCCTTCTAATACTGGGTAACCGATGCTTGCTGGGGTGGTTGGTTTATTTTGTATCCCTAGTTTAGGAGAAATCACTCAGCACAAAATCTTGCGATGGGTGGAATAGATAAGAAGCGTTTTTGAAGGAAAAACTCTATGGAAATAAGGGCGACGGACCAGGATAAACGAGAAGTAGAACTTCGATTAACTCCGCTTCCAAGCCTGTAGCAGTTTTGCCACTCGTTTAGCGGCTCCGCCGCCCAATGTTTCATAGCTACGCAATTTTTATACATGTTGATACCGGGCGGTGATACGCACGGTAATTGTGTATCCAGACACACGGCACAATAGACAATCCAGGACTACGCGCAATCCCATGCCGAAATCGGAAACCGTACCTCCTCTCTCAGAGGGAAGTGGGCAGTGCGCCATTTATAGACATGAGTATAACTAATTCTATGCACTTTTCAGGTGTTGTTGGAATGGATGAAAACGTCGAATGGGGTCGATGCGCATCTGCAAAAAAAGAACGTGAAGTGATTTCGATTTTGTCACTCGCAGAGTTAGCTGGAATGTCAACTGGTCTGGTCACGACCACGCGGATTACACACGCGAGTCCCGCGAGTGCTTACGCGCACTCTGTGGACCGTCGCTGGGAAAGTGACGCGGATAAAAAGGCAAAAGCTTATGACGATGCTACGTCGTGCAAAGATATTGGTAAAATTTAACGTTATTCATCACGAAGAAAAGTTTCCTCGACAGTTTAAGAGCCATTTTCCGAGAAAATCGAAAATCGCAAGACACTCGTAAAAAAATTGAATTTTTTTCTTTTACCAAAACATCCCTTTTAGTGACCTAATTCAAGAAAAAATAGTTTTGGGTTCAAGCAATTCATTGTACGGGAGAAATAACAAATAGTTTGAAAAATCGTTTTATTGCTGTCTTTTCGCGCTTAAAAACAACAGAATCCGACCGCAACTTCGAGAAAACGGTGAACACATAAGAAACAATCCCTAACATCGAAACTTCAGCCGAGTATTATTTCGTTCTTAATCTTTAAAATCCTAAAAGAAAATTTGAAGAAAGAAGTTTTTAACATTTACAATCGACAAGTTTAAAAAGGTCGTATTTGTGTCTCTTGAAATGTTAGAAAATGAAAGCGAACTTTAACCGTTGTAAAAGCCCTCTGGTATATGCCGCTTCCTAGTAAAACCCATATAGAATAAAGCCTTGGCTATTGAAGTAAATTACAGGAACGTTTTAGCTCTGGAAATTAAATACAGCCCTGACACTGGAGTAAGCAATTTGAGAATTTAAGTTAATAAACTTTATGCAAATTAGACGGCCCGCTGAATGAATTCATACTAAATGCAAAGTTTAGTGTATAAGGACTACTTACTGTTGCTTGTAATATGTTTTTACAGTGAAAATGTTATTTCTAGCTTTCAGCTGTGTTGGTAAGAGCCGTAAATAACTTTTTATATGACGACTGAAAAACGTTTGTTTAGCTACTTTGCTACCAGCGAAATCATTGAGATCGCAACTTCGAACTGAAGCTGTCATCGCTTGACGAAACTCCGTTACCACAATTTTAAAATAGTATAGTAAAATATATATTTGTATTGGTCTGGACACATGCATATGCTGAGCGGCTGTGAAAGACATTCATCACAGTTTTTGATTCAGAGTGGTATAATATTTCCCAAAATATATCAAACACAAATGTTTCCTTATTAAGTTCGTTATTCCCGAATTTCCCACCTTGCAATAATCCCTGCAGCAAAAAAAGAAAAAAAAAAGCATGAAAGTCAACTTTATAGCTTGCTTTAGTTTTGTTTTGGATTTTTTTTTATGATTTTTCCTCCGAAACCAGGAAACCCTAGCCAGGTAACTAGAAATTCTTAGTTTCATTTAGAGCTTGTCCACAACACAACTTCAAACTTGCGTGTGCTTATCGCATCCTTAAAACCTTCCAGACCTCTTCAAAATCGTTGAAAAGCCTATTGAGGCTAATAATAATCTTTGAGTTAACTATGACCAATTCACGCCGCGAGCGCGAGAAAAAGAGAACCACCCCGCAGGGCTGAATACGCGATGTGGAGTGTTATAAAATTCCACATTCTCGCGCGTAACGCTTTCTCTAGAGACCTCTAGGAGTGTTGTTTAGCGAAGATAAACAAAGTTATCTTTGGTTAACTCAAAGAACTTGCAGAAATACCTCCAGCCTGCATAAAAGGCGCTTTATGAGCCAAGCGAGGCGAAAGTGGCATTTTGCACGAAGCGCGAGAAGCGACGAGGGGAGGAGAAAAATAAAGCTTTATTTTTCTCCATCCCTCGTCTCGCGCTTCGCACTCGTTTCGTGCTTCGAGGAAATGCCGCGTTCGCCTCGCTTGGCTCATAAAGCGGCTGTTATGCAGGCTAAAATACCTCTTCACATTTATAAGATAAGGTATCATTGATTTTTCAGAGCGGGAAGAGACATTTATAACGTACAAATAGTCACGAGCTGAAAGGTAACTGACTGATTTGTAACAAGGACTCACCCTGACAAACAAGAAATGATCTCACTTTCCGAAAAGGAACGCTCTTTTAAACATAAACAAACTTCAAAAATAAGTAAAGGAAGCAAAACAATGAACAAAATAGATTTTTTCTTGACTTAGTTATTCCGGCGAGAACAAATGGTGAATGATTGACTCCTGGAAGCAAGCCTCTGAGGAGAAGTGAGAACACCGTTTAGGCAAAACTCTACAATTTGTGTACTTTACTAGCCTGTTCACAGACTCTCTTCATTTTTAGATATCGTCGAGTGCACGTATAAAAAAAAAAGCGCGTTCCGCCCTCTCTCACGAGCAATCGCTTATCTTGTGCGCGCATCAAATTCCCAAAACAGAAAAACGTCTGTGAGCAGGGTAGTACTTTCTGTTTCTACATATTTTTCCCACGGAGCTGGCAAGTGCAATTAATGACGGCTTTTTTCAGCAGGTCAACGTAGAGCGCTTTGCGGCGAACAGGCTTGGGAGGTACTTCTAATTCTAGTTGCTGACAAATGTTTTGAAGCATTCCAAGTTTAAGTCGCTCTAGAGATCCTCCCTTGGCCATGGCACAGATATCGTACTGATCGTAAGTGATGGGGTGCTGTAGCGTGATGGATAGGATTGTTTCTCTTGCCATGGCAAAGTTTTCCTCTTCTACTACAGCTTGGATTTCAGCATCGTCGGATGTTTGCCGTCGGACCTTCGCTGCAAGACGTGAGAAATATGAAGTGCACTGCTGCGGGGTAAGAAACTCGGATACTTTGAACAAACGAACACCATCAGGTCCTTGTGCACGTCTCATTTCACGTGATACGATATCACCGTCCAGTTTTCTGCCGCTGGTTTGACCAATTGTAAACTTCGCATTTAGATAATCCCTCTGGTTTTGGTTAAAGCGATATGCTTTTTTGCTCGGCTTTAGCGCCCATCCTTCTTTTACCTCTACTTCGCCGGATGTAGCCTCTCTTGTATCCCTAAAAGACGCAAACGAAATAACTTGACTGGTCGTGTCCTCCTCCAACCTGGACTTGTAGTCTAGTTTGGCAAGGTCTAACAAAGACCGTTTCTCTAAAGACTTGGTGCATTTCTCTAAAGATAGGTGTTTTTCGAGAGAAGACAGCCTTTGAAAGACCTTAACACACCCATCCTGAGGGCAGGTAAACACGGATGACGATTCATTTGTATTTTCAGTGGGATCATGAACCTGCTCCACTTCCGTCTCTTGCTTCTTCCTTGACTGAGTCGGTTTTGGGCTAAGGGGTTTAAAGTCTCCAGAAGAAAACTCAGATGAAAGCCAACCAATGCCATGCTCTGAAGTAGATAACACATAAAGAAACAAGATTTACATAAACAGCACTGTTATGTTAACCTACTTCAATACTTCACTCTGCACAGCCTGTGAAGAGTGCCCCTTTGGTCCACTTTGCTGCGCGAACAGATGAAACGTTTGCTTTTTACATCTTATGACCGGACATGTTCTTCAGAACCGCCATATTCTGCAATGTTCGTTTTAAAAATTTTGTAGAACAAATCAAGGACTATAAATTTATAAAGGGTCTAAGGGGCTTAAGTCTTTTACAAAGCAAAACCCCACGGGGTGGCAGACACCCGCTCCTCCTGCGTACCAGGATGGGAAATGGATGCCTTTCATGCGTCTGAAGGCTATAACAAACGATAAACGTACACCTTTTTACTCAAACTATAAAAAAATATATATTTGCGCGATGAAATAATTCTAAAAAAGGAAGAATTGTGAATTTTCATTAGGCTAACCTTCTGATGTTGTTTCCAATGGGATCTCTTTTCCCTTTCCCATACCATAAGCGCGCCAAGCTACGAGAATTTCGTCTTTAAACTCGAAATTGTTTAATTTGTTGATACCAGTAATCTTTCTGTTGTCATCTACTACTGCTTCCTCTTCAACACTTTGCATGACAGCAACTCGAACTCCTTCTATCCCCCCATGCGAAAGAAGAGCACTCTTCAGTTGTTCGGCATTGGTCACGTCATTTCCTTCGTTTATGAAAGTCCTGACCTGATTCTTGCAGGTTGCAGCGAGCCTGTCTGCGGCACCTTTTCCACCCTGTGGGTCAGAAAAGTCAATGCGCTTGATTTCGATGCCGGTGGAGGAGGATATCACTGGGCATGAGAGTACGGTGGACGACGAATGATAACATCCTGCGTTATCTTGGCGAAAGAACGCCTTGTTAATCTCACTGTGCTCCAGCTTGATGGTATTCAGGACATCCTGCATGATTTTAACCACTGCAGCACTGCCTTGATTGCACGACTGGACTATGTGCAGAAAGCCCTGCCACTGGAGTACCCCGCTCACACGACGGTAGACGACAGAAACGTGCCAGGAGATACCTCGCTTACCAAACCAGTCGGCTTGGGACTCTCTGTATTTTTGTGGCAGGAACTTCATGGCCCAGTCGTTAATTATCAAGACAGTGTTGTCGTCAAGTTTCTCCAGTGCATCTATTCTCGCTTGGTCTTGGTTAGCTGATCTAAGGATGTGGCATTTCCAGGACATTATGGCCAGCTGGGCTGTCTGGAATATAAATAGCGCTTCGTCTTTCGCGTCCTGAGTCGGAAAGGTCGTCTCGCCAAGGACCCGTTCAATCTTTGCCAGAGTTTCCTGAAGACTTTGACAACGGTCACAAAGATCAGTGTGTTGGTGACTGCATTGTTGCTGGTAATCTGCATCACTACTGTCGCTAAGAGCAAACAACACACAATGGTCTGCTACGTTAGAGGGGCTTGTGACATGAACCTGTTGATAAAACAAAACTGAGATTACTGTTTGTCTGTGCTTATACTTCAATATAATAGTTAATCAAATGATTTTTTAATCTAACATATATTATTAACATAAGGGGGCGAATAACTTTTAACCTTAACCTTAGAAAAAAACTATCCTCGTGCGCGCATTGTTAATCTCGAGAATTTATGTAAGCTAGTTACACGTGCACCATTTAGTGAAGAAAAAGAGTACAAAATATATATTCGTTTTACGGAATGATTTTGTTGACGAGGTAAAATAAGTACTTACTTTTAGTTTTATTCAAGCTGTCTTTCTGGAGTCAGAATTCACATTACCTTATAGTCCCCCTTCAAATACTGCTTGCTTGTCATAAGAGCTTGCACAACTGTAGTCTCCCACTCCTTGCCGGAACCTAATCCCCCTATTTGGCGTACGAGGGCCACGAGATCATCAAATGCGCGAGCGCCTTCAGCTGCAAAATAATCTAAGCCCTGCAGTGATTTTCTTACAGAGGCACTGCACTCAAAGAGTACCCGTCTCATAGTAGTTTCGCTGAATGGTTTGAAGTTGATGTCCAAACAGTACTGAGTGTACTGTTGTATCACTCGCTCGGGTATCATCATACGGATTACGTTAGGTACTTGAATAACCTCACCAGACGAAAGCTTGAGATGTTTTTGCCCAAATGGAAGGTCCTGAACAAGATGCGGGCTCGTGATGAAACCAAGAAAGTGGTCAAGCTGCCTCAAGTCTACTCGTATTCGTGTGGTAGGCTGTTGTGGAACTTGAGCGCCTCGGCCAAACTGTGATCGATGAAGATTAGCCATGGAGTATCGGTATCTTGTCAACCCCGGGATATAACGGGAAATGTCGTTGAAAGTTCCAACCCCTGCCATAATCGAAAGCACTTGTCTACGGGTATCCCAGCTGGTTGCATTCTGGTACGCTTCTGCTAGGGCCTCTAAATACAAATGCTCTGAATGTGACAACTCGCTTACACCTAGGGCCTTGTTCATAGCCGTAGAAGAGGCTAAACGTCGCCAGAGTTCACCAGCATTATCAGGGGTGACGCTCTTTAGCACAGTTGCTACTATTTCTGTGGCTCTCCTTGTTTGACGTTGTCTTGTTCGCTCAGAGGAATCACTCCAAGAAAGCCATGGCTTTCCAAGCGGTTCAAGTTTGCATGCTGCCAGGAATTCACTCAGCTTTTCGCGCGGCTCATGTAAGATCACAGGTGTGGGCTCGTCACTCTGAGTGGAAGCTGTGCTTATTGTGTCTGGTGACAGAAAGGTGTCATCAGCGATTGTTAGGCGTCCAAGGCTTTCTGCGAACTCTTCAACAGATTGACCGGTATCACTTTGTCCTGGAGATGAGTTTGAGCTGTTCTGTAACATACAATAAAGATCTTTTTTGCTACCGTAAGCGTTAATATTAGGTTTGCAAAATATTAACGCCGCGGATAAAAGCCTGCGATTTTTAAAGAGATGAGCTCGTTTGCTTATTGTTCTTGCAAGCAGGATACAAAAGAGTGGTACACAAGTACTGGGGACAATAAATTTGTCACATGGAAGGGGACATTTCGGTTCGACCGACCGCATATCAAACTCTTTCCCCAGCGCGACGAACATTTGTTTTTCTCGGTTCCAGTTGTACGCGACCACTAACCCCACGTAATACGTATGCTCTCCGTTGCGAATTTTCAAAATGGCGGACAGGCCAAAGAGGGAAATAAAAAAAGCAAAGCGATTTTTCAATGAATACTCAACATAAACCCCCGTTAGAAAGGCGAATCCACGAAAGAAAGATACAAAACTCTATGATATTGAGATCAGGGAGGTTGACAAAATCAACAAGAGGTTGAAAATTCATTACGTTGGCTATAGCACATGCTTCGATGAATGAAGACCCTTTGGGGCCGATGGAGAATCAGGATATTTTCCGTTTGTTCGCAGCGAAAAGCTGTTCATTCCATCGGAAAGCTCTCTAGAGGATAGAAAAGAATCGTTCCATGGCCAACTTGCTCGTGAAATAAAGAAAAAGCTTTGGTCTGGACGGCGAGAGGACCCTGATGTAAACATAGACCTTAATGTTGACCAAGATGTTTTCATGGAAGGTCTTGGGAGTGTTTTGCCCGGCGTTCTTCAAAGAGGGAAGATGGTTTACCAATTAGAGTCAAATAGGGTGCTTGATTCATATCTGGGGCTGAAGTGGGATGAACGAATTTTAAATCTAGCTGGAGATTTTGCCTATGTAATTCCAGGAACTATTAAGTATTGGCTGGGACAAAGAAGTCCAATCATTGAATACAAGCTCATTGGGGAACAATATGCTAGAACAGAAATTGAAAACAGCAACTTTATTACATTTCAGTTTGTGAGAGGTGATGGTAACAGGAACAACTACCATGCCAACAGATGAAATAACAATCCATTGTTAAAACACTGTATAGCATCTTGGCCAAAAACTTGAGATTCACAATCAAAAGTTCCAATATTATTTTACAGTTGTGGCTGAGTTACCTGGCTTATGGCTGGAAGCGAGGTTGCTGGTGACCTTGTTTTGATACAAACCCCTTTGCTTTTCTTGTGTTAATACAGGCTAGTTAATTCATGGGCCAGGTTACTGAATAAACTGTAAAATGACCTATTTTGGCAAAGAAATTAAAGGTGATATTTAAGGGTACTAGAAGTATTAAATGTTTTGATCCTGAGTAACATTATGATCAAACTAAGGCAAGATCAGGTCAGGAAATCCTTCCTCAAAAACCAAATGACATTTTATTACATAAAACTAACGAAACTTACTAAAACTAAACTAATATTGAAGCTGGCATCTGGGAATCCATTTGCCACCTTCCTTCACAAGATGTGCACAGCAAATTGGAGCTGGACAATTTTTGCATGAAGATGTGCATGTCTTGATGTTGTGGCCTTTGTTTGAACAGTTATTGCATTTGTAGGTGTTCTTAACCCTTTCATAGCCTGCTGCCTCCAGGAACTGAATCCTGTTTTTCTTCAGAAACAGTTGTTTGAGGGCATCAACCCCTTTGTGATTTGTGGATCTGAAGAAATCTTTAGAAGCTCTATCACTGTATTTTTCCAAGCCTTGCTGTGTGTAATATGCTATGTTCTGATAAAGTGACAGGAACTCAGGAACATGACAACATAGTGCATGCATGTAGGGAGTGACATTTTTTGCTTGGTAAACTTTGAGAAAGTGCTCAAACCATGATTTGATATTTCTTTGCAGTTCAAGAATACCCTCTTCAGATGTAAAATCTAGCTTCAAATCACCAATTATGTCCATAAATTTAGCCCAGATCACTTGTATGTCTTTGTTGTGACTGCAATGAGGGAGAAGCATAGGAATGTTTATATTCTGAAAGAGTTTCAACTTTTCTGGTCCAGTAAGAACTCTATATTCCAGCTTTTTGCTCTCTTTGTTGATTCTAAAATTAAAAGTGATTCCCATACTTGTGATATATTCTTCGTAACAGGCCATGTGTTTATATTTATCTCTCGGGAATCCATAAGAGAAGGTTTTTTTTTCCTCAATAGCATCACTTCTTCTCAGCTCTCTTATGAACAAGTCAATCAAAACATCTGAAATCCTCAGAAAAAGATGTAATGTATCTATGATGACATGGTCCATAGGTATAAAATCAAATAATGGTTGTGCCTTACAGTTGAATTTCTTTTCAGTGGAAAACCTTGCTATTTCGGCGACAGTTCTAGTACCAAATTTGGGGTCATTAATTGACTATGTTTTGCTTGTGTCCCACCGTTGCTCCCTGGGACACTTGCACCACATACAAGCATAATCCTCATTTGCCCTGCCTAAACCACATACCAGTGCTAAAAATTTCAAATCTCCACCTAAAAAGTATTCAATTTTATAGGTGCAATTATTTGCACTTATCTCCTTTAAGTTTGACATTTCCATTTGAAGGTCTGCTAGGCTGTCTCTCAGATTATGATATGTCTCTGTAGTTTTTATAACAGCAAGTACATAATTTCCCTTCTCACCCATTGCCACATCCTCTTCATTGAGAATAGTAAATGTGAAGTTGACAACTGTAAGCCGCTTTCCAATATTTGTACCATCACCGCTAAGCTTGATCTCAATAGCTTCTCCATCATTGATTTCTCCATTCTTCTGAAGCCTAACAATGTGCTCTTACAAACTTTCTGCAAATCCTAACTGAACACCTTCAGCATCTCCTGGTGTTGGTTTCAAGTTCCATTTACCGTTTAGCTCATTAATTCACTTCTTGATGGAATATGTATTGGGGAGACCATTAGCCTTAATGGCAATTTCATGCCAGGCCTCATTTGAAATATTGAATTTATCTTTGAGGTAGAGCCACATATTTATGTTATCAATGTCATTATTATCAAGGGCCTTTGGGTCAGACTCTGTAAATGGTAGCTCTCCCTCTCCAACAAGATTGAAAGTTTCATATTGATTAGTCTCAGTGTTGAGGACTTCAATTTTGGTTGCAACAAAATTGTACAGCCCAAGAAAAGAGAGTGTAGTTTGGCACTCGTACTTCAGTTGGTTTTTAATTCTCTTTTGATGGTGCTTAGAATAGTCATTAAACTTCTTCTTAGCAGGGCCTCTACCTTTTTTCCCATTTTTAATCACTTTTTTGGCCAATTGAATAAATTTTTTCTTGTAGAAGGCCTCTTTCTTCTCAGCTTTCTCGAGAGCTTCTCGGGCTTTTTCATCCACTCGCAAACGCTTTGCCTTCTCCTGTACCAACGATTCTTCTAATTTTCTTTTTTCTCCCCTTAACTGGCTGTTCTCATCTTTAAGCTGATGCACATCAACCTCGTTGTAATACACCTTAAATCGATACCGAGGGCCCGCTTCCAAATTGCTAAGAAGTGCATTTAATTGCCTTCCGCCGCGATTACTAGCTTTCTTGACAGCTTTCTCAAGGCTGAATATTTTCTTTCTGAAGACTTCTGATATGCGGCTATTGATTATTACACCTCGTATACCTGATTGCTCAAACACTTTGTTTACGATTGTTGAAAGGACCGACTCATGGTTTTCTCCGTCTTCCTCTTTACATTGCTTTGAAATAGTATAGATTAGTAAGCTGAAACGAAAAATTAATCGGGGAAGTTTACGAAAAATACAGCCAACAAGCTTAGAAAAGGCATTTATTTAGACTTCATACTGCGACAAACTTCACAAATCTTACTTGTTTATCTCGTAAGTAAACGATGGCAGATTAATTCCCGAAGCGCTCTCTGAGTTTCCAGATCCCTCTCCTACTGCTTTCACGCTTACAAAACAGGAAAAAATCAAAAGGAGGAAGATACAGCTGTTTTGAAACGCCATTTGACGAGGGTAAATCTGCTTTTTGCTCGACACTTTACATATTAAAACAAAGGAAATTTGTTACTCTTTTTGATTCTGGCGGTACATTTTTAATTTGCGCCTGCGTAAAAGAGATATCGTTTGAGACCCTTCGCTTGGTTGTGTTTTGATCAAAAACGCCTTGTTAATTTCACGCAACCGCTCGGAGAAAAGGTAAAAATGACGGGGGTAAATCTGCTTTTTGTTCGACACTTTACATATCAAAACAAAGGAAATTTGTTACTCTTTTTGATTCTGGCGGTACATTTTTAATTTGCGCCTGTGTAAAAGAGATATCGTTTGAGACCCTTCGCTTGGTTGTGTTTTGATCAAAAACGCCTTGTTAATTTCACGCAATCGCTCGGAGAAAAGGTAAAAATGACGGGGGAAAAACTTTACCTTCAAGTTAGAAAATTAGCGAAATAGAAAGCCAAAATATTATAGTTTAAAATTTCAGAGGTACATTGAGTGCTTTTTCCGTAGAGAATTCGCACGATGGTAAAATATTCGAAAATTACACTCGATTTGAGTGGGGCGCTGAACTGGGCGTGGTCGCTATATTCATGTTAAGACTATTTGTACCCCATGAGTTTGATATGAATAACCTGACCGACCGAAATAACCTGACCGGTCAAAGTGGACCAGCTTCAAAGGTGTTCCCAAATATTCTGGTAGGACCGAACCGAAATGGTCCATTCCATTTGATTTCTAACCGAAACTTGCGGAATTTTGGGCTGAATGGAAAGCACCCGAAGATTTTCTTAGAATAACATGACCATCTAGAGGTCTGTGATAAAGAGATGATGGAAATGTACACCACTATTAGCCGCTACGTAAGACGGTAAGACAGTACATAAGATTTACCTGCTCTTGCTAACAGCAGTTTCCATTCAGTGTCAAGTGCTGTATCTGCTTTTAATCCATACAGCTCGCAGTGCCTCGAAATGTCCCTTGCACAATTTCTTAAAGCGAGAACTTCAACTTGGCCTGGATAATCGCTGCTTAAACCACAGGGTGTGGCGTCGTGTAATAAACCAGAAAAACTACATGAGTGAAACGTTGCCGAAGCCATGACAAAAAACAAAGCTCTCCCAACAAACGAGACAGACTCCACTAACGCTGTTTCGGTATTCGTAATACTAGACGGGAATAATTCAATTAAAAATAATATCGTAGAGGCACGTGCAATAGTAAGTGGCGAAACAGTTCGTGACAATATATAAATTTTATTCCAGGAGCATTTGACCTGGAAATGTTTTATTAATATTGTTCCTAGAGTCGAATAATTCTACACTGATGATCTATAAACAGACGTACAGTTGTACATTTTTTCATTGGGACAGCTGTAATTGCTTCTTTGTCTGTTTACATTGTGTACGAAGTATAGCACGTACCGTCATATGCGACAAGCTTGCGTGACCAATCTCTGCACGTTTGCTAAATTACACGTCGTATGATCTTGTTATCCCGTCTAGTATCTGATTTGTTCGCTCAATAAGAATAATACTCACCTTGTTAACTGTGTGGTTTGAGCAGTGGTTAATTTTCATCATTGTATGTTATTTTCGGACCAAAACATAATCGGGTTTCATTATTATTAAAGCGTCTGATAATGCGTAATAAGCGCTGCGTGGGAAGTGTTTAGATAGCTCAAGCGCTGAAGTTGCTGGACACATTTTGGTCAAAATCAGGTATGGATGAGTTGCCACTTCACAGGACAAACAGATTGAGAGATGGATTTAACTTCTATCGCAACAAGCAATGGTAAGTTGTTCGTTCAACAAAACTTTGCGTTAAAAATATGAATTCATTCAGCGGGCCGTCCAATTTGCATAAATTTTATTTACTCAGATACTCAAATTGCTTACTTTAGTGTGAGGACTATATTGGATTTCCAGAGCTAAAACTTTCCAGTAATTTAGTTCAATAGCCAAGGTTTTATTCTATATGGGTTTTACTAGGAAGCGGCATATACCAGTGGCCTTTTACAACAGTTAAAGTTCGCCTTCATTTATTAACATTTCCAGGGATACAAATTTGACCTTTTTAAACTTGTCGATTGTAAATGTTAAAAACTTCTTTCTTCAAATTTCTTTCAGGAAATTAAAGAGTAAGTACGAAATAATACTTGGCTGAAGTTTCGATGTTAGGGATTGTTTCTTATGCGTTCACCGTTTTCTCGAAGTTGCGGTCGGATTTTGTTCTTTTGAGTACGAAAAACCAGCAAAAAATCGATTTCTCAAACTTTTTGTAATTTCTCCCGTACATCGAATCGCTTGAACCCAAAATTATTTTTTCTTCAATAAGGTTACTAAAAGGGATGTTTTGGCGAGAGGAAAAAAAATTCGTTTTTTTCACGAGTGTCATGCGATTTTCGATTTTCTCGGAAAATGGCTCTTAAATATAGATGGATGGTGACAAGCAAAATTTTTTTTTGGAATAAAAGGGGCTTGTTAGGGAAGAAATTTGCCAGTGTATTGGGAAACAAAATGCTGGATTTGAAAAGGCTTTTTGTCAGGAGAAATTCTATTTTGGAAATTTCTTCTTAACATGCAGCGTTGAGAAAGTTTCTTTGCTGATGTTGAAAGCAAACAAATTTTCATTTTCACATTGCATGTAGGATATAGTTGACCCACTTCCTGTCCGCTAGCATCTTTCAATCTCATTACACCAGGATATGCGCTCTACCTCAGAAGACGGTGCGTATTCTGCCTTTTCTATTTAGAGTAGCCGACGAGAGCCTTGTAAGGGGTCTGGGACCGACTGCTAGTGCCAGACTCCTTAGAAACCTCTCACTAGCTCTCTTTGCTCAAGCCTTAATCTTTTCAGCGGTCAAAGAAACGCTCGTGCCGTAGCGCCAATAATAAAGAGGACCTATTTAGCAAGCTATATCTACCGCTGGAAAAATCAGCTGTAACCTTGTAGACAGGATGAAAGTGAGCTAAACTTAAAACAAATCATTTTTTTAGCCTTACAACTTGCCGAATACCCGTACGGTAATGGAATAGACGTCATATTTGGTGGGGGGCGAAGAGAGCTGATGCACAAAAACCAAACAGATCCTGAATACCTGGATGAAAAAGGAGAGAGACTTGACGGCAGAGACCTGATTCAGGAGTGGCTGGAGAAACATCCCAACTCGCATTACGTGTGGAACAAATCCGGTTTTGACAAGACTGATGTAGAAAAGACTGATCGTTTAATGGGTATTTAATCAGTCAAACTACTTTCTTTTTATTCTCTCGATTTCTCTTTACAATCAAAGCAGAAAATCTAATCGTTAGCGCGCTGAAATCTTGTCGGGAAATATTAAGAGATTGTTGGGTGGAGGGGGTAGGGGGTTCTTTAGGGCGAGAGGTTACGTTCCAGCTGGGACTTTTTTGTACAAATGGGTGTTTGCGATGGGTAGACTAGCATCCTATTCAGGGAAGAAATACCAGCCTTACCCTTTGAGAAGTCATGCTGGGAAAAATCCATAAGCCTCGTAAGTTATAGACTAGGAGATAGAGATAGCCACAGAAAGATCCATTGTAAAAGTCAGGGTACCATGTTTTTGCCTCGGAAGGGATTTAAGGGCCTGTGCAATATGTATCGAAGATTCCGTTAAAATTTAAGTTTGGAGAACAATTTTATTTTTCATTTGGAGGATCTTCTTTTTTTCTCGGCCGGCACACATGATAAAAAAATCTTGTTTTTTTTCCCAGGACTTTTTGAGTACTCCAATATGAATTACGAAGTGGACCGAGCCAACGACAGCGCTGGCGAACCATCAATAGTAGAGATGACTGAAAAAGCCATCAAAATACTTCAGAAAAACCCAAAAGGATACTTCCTGTTTGTCGAAGGTACTTAGGATGTATATCTATTTTAATTCTGCTTCTCAATTGAATCACAAAATCACAGGATAGAAGCGAAGGCTGAGGGGGATAAATGGAAAACCTTGCTTTGTCTGTTTGCGAAATGTTGGCCTTTCATCAACCGAACAGGGCCCGGTTTTGAGGGTTTATTTTATATAGTTGCTCGTGTTCAGAAAATTGCGAAACAATGGCAAGTAAAAAAAAATCTTCCCACAACGCACCCATTATCTCGCCGAAATATCCCAAGCGTCAGTTTTATGCCTTCGCCAACTAAGGAACACAAGGAACGAAATTTCTTGGCAGATAAGCGAGCGAGCTAAACTCGGGCTTTACGAAAAATGACAGGGAATTTTAAAGACAAAATTGTATTGTTTACTTATTTTAAAATGTTCTCTGTTTGTAACGTGAAAAAAATTAAATTTCGAAAGTTGAGTATCGGATGGTAAAGCTGCGTTAGGTAAACTCTCGTTAAAGTTCCAGCTGGCGTGGTACTTTGGTTGAAGATAAAACCTTTTTCCCTTCGAAGACGCTCGTCATTCTGAGGAATTAGAAAACATTACTTCAGGCGACGTCAATCATTGCATGATATCCCCTAACCAACAGGATATGTCTTGCTATAATAGGAGTATTAAGTGACTGTAAATATATGAAAATCGTATACATGAATTGCGGATAAAGAAATTAATATGGAAGCGATAGTCGCAGTGAAGAACACTGCTTAAGCAGTAGTGAAAATAAGGCCTGAAAAAATCTGGGCCTGTATGGGATTTGAACGAACCCATGACCTCTGCGATTCCGGTGTAGTACGTAATACTGCTACTGCTTAAGTACTGTTCATTACTGCGAAGATCGCTTTTATATTCATTTTTTGAACAGGAGTATTGACAGCTCATTTCAAATAACCGTGTGTGTTCAAATAGAGCCTGCCAACTTCACTTCGCTTTTTATGGCAATAGTACTCTCAATATTGAACTGGCTTTTCAGGTGGACGTATTGATCACGGACATCATGATGGCAAAGCAGTCAGAGCTCTTCACGATGCCGTAGCTTTGAATAAAGCGGTGTCTAAGGCCATGGAAATGATTAACAAAGGTACTAAAACAACAGTTGCACGTTCTTCCACGTGTGACTTTCTAGGAAGGCCCTTCGCATCTCATTGCTTCCATCTCATTCTAGAAAAAGGAGAAAAAAATGGATTAGAGTACTGGTTATTTGTTCTCACCCACTCATAAAAAGTATTTACATGCAACAGAAAGTTTTTTTTATAGTTTGAAATTCTCTTTGCCAGTTCTCCCTTTCAGCTCAATTATATAACGCGGCACGCAAAAAGAAAATTCAGTTTTGCTCTCGGTTGGATAAGCAATATATTGTATATTGTCCTGTCTGTTTTATAGTATTTTCGGGATGTTCCGGGCGTTCGTACTTAAGATCTGTGACATGTTTTCTAGAACTGAAGAGCTTTTTTTAATTTGAGTTTACATTCCATGGTTATTCATAGAGGATGTGGTTTCCATATTTACAAATACTGATTACCTGGCCGGTTAAGGGTTTTTATTTAAAGATTAGTTCCCACGGAAGATATTTTTAGGCATTTTTGAGAGTTTCCGTTTAATATTATGTGTCAGTTCTTTCCAATTAGTCTCTGTACGTTACCTGCTCAATATTCTTGGTTATTTTAGTATTACTTCTCTCAAGTGGTCACGGAAGAATCGCGAGTAATACATGGTCAACGAGATTAGCAGAGCCTAAAATATGCACGATTCATGTCTATTAATGATTTCCGAACCTTCGCGTCCGTAGAAGTTACAAAAACACTAAGAGTCTTCAAGCAGTTGAAGTAAACGTCGTAGTGGAGGGAAAACTGTTCATGTAAACTGTCTTAGTTATTTTCCCATGAGAAAACAGCCCAACATGACATAGTTATGCAGTTAATATATTTTCTCTCCACCAGACGAAACACTTGTAACAGTAACCGCTGACCACTCACACGTTTTTACCGTCGGCGGGTACCCGAAGCGGGGAAACCCAATATTTGGTACAGTACG
Source organism: Pocillopora damicornis (assembly GCF_964200805.1). NCBI lineage: Eukaryota > Metazoa > Cnidaria > Anthozoa > Scleractinia > Pocilloporidae > Pocillopora > Pocillopora damicornis. The sequence continues at coordinate 21,621,925 of NC_142677.1, forward strand.
TTTTCTGACTGAAGAATTGGCTGTGGATGTGGAAAACAAGACATTCACGACCCTTGGTTACGCTAATGGTCCAGGAGGTTTAAATGGGCCACGTGCAGACCTTAGAGGGGTGAACACAGCACACAAGGATTTCTTACAACAAGCTACTGTCCGACAAAGTTATGAGACTCATGGAGTTGAAGATGTTGGTAAGCACTGAAATGATGTCAAAGACTTAAACTTCAAAAAGTAATTGACATCGATGTAACTTTCAATGGCAATATGGAAAAAAAAACTATAATCATGTTGATATTTCCATGATGTAACATCACCTTCCTCATGAATTATTTTATAAGAAATACACTGCAACTACAAGTCGATTATGATTAAATGCTCAGACTTTGGACTTAAATTTTAAAATGAAGCCTTGATTTTGGTGAGCGCATGCGTTAAAGCAAATTACCAATAAATTACAGTGTAGTCGCTGAGTCCTTATTTAACATAACGTTTGCCAGACGTTGCCGGTGGTGCAATTTTATTTGTGTATCTCAGCTAAGTGAAATTTTTTTTCACTGGACATCTTAAATCTCATGCATTCTATTCAATGCCCATTGATCGCCCAGAGGATAAGGAGAACGGGTATGAATTGGATATTGAATACATGAGAATTCTAAAGATGTATGCACACGTTACTGTTGCTGGAATTTCTTAATTCGTAGAGCGCATGCAACATAAGTTGAAGTTTTGGGGTCTTTCAGGAAGCACTTCCAAACATGTTCACTTTTCAGTCACCTTCGTTGTAGGTAAAATGAAAGTAATCGCTATTTTTTTTTATCCATTCAGGAGTTTACGCGGACGGGCCTGGGGCCTACCTGTTTCACGGTGTGGTCGAACAACAGTACCTCTTCCATGTCATGGATCATGCGCTGTGTTTGAGTGGTGGCAAACAGAAATCATGTGACAAGCACATTAAACGAGGAGGACAAGTAAAGAACAACGATGCATGCTTTGTTTCGCCTTCTTCAATGTACCCTCTGCTAATGTCAGCAGTTTTGTTAGCTGCGAGGCCTTAAATGTAAAAGCAAACCCCACAAAAAAAGGCCAATGAGGGGTCCTATGACAAAATTTTAATCCGTATCTCAGAAAAATTCGTATGTCAAGATACTGTTTTAGGTACGATATAATTGTTCAAAGAGGTGAAACTAAAATGAGGTTTTGAGGAGTCAGCCACGTAGAGTCATGTAGGAGGTTCTTTTCGTGAAATTTTAGTGAGTACACCGGTTAACAGTTCTTTCGTATCCACAGTCGTTTTGTACCCATTCGTTTCGTACCCACAGTCGTTTCGTTCCCAGTCAGGTCATCTCGTACCCAGTCAGTTGAGTCGTCTCGTACCTAGCTCGATAGTTTCGTACCCAAACTAATAAAGTATGTTTTCCGTGTTAACATTGGGGAAAAACTATTACACTTACACGAGCTGTTGTTGTTAAAAAAAGTCGCAAGTACAAACAAAAGACTTTTCTATTATAATTTCACACTTACCTTGCGCTAGGTAATAAAAAAGTTGTTTTTGCTAAGAAGGTTACAAGAGCACAACAGATTTTTTGTTTGCATCTTACTCGATGACTCTACTAACCTTTCGTAACCTGGTACGTGAGGCATTTCGAATAAATGTATGAATCGATCAGCGGTTTGACTAAGAACGGACTCAACTTAAGGTACAAACCGACTGCATTTGGTAAAAAAACGGAAGTCAGTCGCGCCTTAAAGTCAGTTATGCTCTTGTAACTCAGTAAAGTCAGTTATGCTGTCGTAACTCTATTGTAAAAGTTTGGAGACCACAACTGAAAAAAAAAAAACAAAACAAAAAAAAAACAAAAGCGTAAACAGAAGAGTCCAGACGGGTTGGTCTCGGTTTTTTATTGGGCATTTGGTTTTTAAAAGTGTCAATCATGTCTGGAAAGGAGTTAAATTATTAACAGAACCCCTATGATTTCGAAAAACACCGTAAAACTCACCAAAAGATACTCTCGGAGATTTTTCCACAATATATTGCTACACAGAAGGCGCGACCTCCGTAAAACGCTGAAGCAACATTGACTTCATTCCACGAAGAAATTATAATACGAAGCATTTCTTTCATCTTAAAAGCGCTCAACTATTTCAAAACAAATTTGATCAGTCTGACATTTCGTGTCAAGCGTGGATTGGACCCAAGAATAACATGACATGACATAATTACAAAGTACAATGACTGAGCGAAGTTAAAACCCAACACAACTCTACTATCTTCTTAAATTTCATCCTGTTTCTCTGCACAGTCAACACACACCTATCAGCGCGATGAAATTTGGTGGAGTGATACTAGCAATATACATCGCTGCAGGTGAGGCACTTTGCAATGTATCAACACCTTACTGAGTCTTTCAAATGTCATATGACTGTGTAAATGAAATATTTCTACCTACATACATTGGCAAAGGCTATAAACCTATTACAGTACAGTAATAGTAATATAATACGATGTTTAGCAGCGTATGTGTTGGGTTCGTTTTTGAGCTTATAGGGAAATAAACTCCAAACCCTATTTCTTGTTTTGATTGTACAAAATGGAGATGTGGCGGTTGATGGGACCCTAAACAGAGGGAAAAAATTTGTTTACCTAAAATTTAAGGTTAAGTTAATCCAGCGTTTCCCTGTGTCTGATACAAGTAGCCTTCCTTTCGCAGCGAGTGTTGTGTGTCTTCCGCATGAGTCGTTGTTCTTTTAGCCTTGGCACACGATTGGCACGCTAATTTCTCAAATCGCCTGGATGAAACAAGGAGTACATGTCGGTTTTTACCCTGAGCTTTGAGTTAAAGGCTAACTACATATTTTCTACACCAGCCCTTACGTAATGGACTGCAATATTGCGTTACTTTGCAGCAGGTCCAATCCTTTAACGATCAATAATCAACACAAGGACCGCCAACTTCTGTCGAGGATTTATGATGATTTATTACAAGTAGTTCCGCAAATAACACTTCCTTGCGATATCTTGTTTCCGAAATTAACCCATCAGTAACAAGGTGTAGCACAAAATATGTAAAGAATTTTCTGCGTATAAGAATGTGCACTCGCAAAATTAGGGGACAGTCCACTCAAAATCGGTTCAAATTTGAAGCTTCAAGTTTTTTTAATAAAAGCTACTTACACGCCTTTTTCCGTTTACTCTCAAGAATGCGCGGTATACACAGCGTTTCAATACAGATTCAACAAGGAATATAAAGTATCAAACATTCCACGCAGAAAAAGAAGAGCGAGGAAAAATTTAAATACAACTCCAAATTGAGAATGAATTATTTTTTTTTAATAAACACATCACGCCATATATGACCTGAGTTTCTATCACGTCCTAAGCACGTGGGTCACCCATAAATTAGCTTCAATTACTGCTGCACATAGCCGCAGGAGTTCTTACGATTTGATGTTTACATGCTATAGTATACTTTTGAAAAATCGGCATGAACACACCAAGATAAGCTAATATATACGGCCTTTGCTTTCCATCATGTTAGGGTATCAATTGTTGTTTGACCGTCGGATAATTTTTAATCTCTTCCTGCGGTTGAGAATAAACAAAATTTACCGACGACGCTTATCCATCCAGTCAAGTGGAGTGATAAATGAAACAAAGAAACAAAGAGATGTTTTTTGGTTCAGGGCCAGGAGGTTTGAGAACGCAAGATTATCGAAAGATGTGATGGAAGTTCGATCGTAGTGTTTCTGAAATATCTAAATTTGCTATGGAGTATGATCCTAGGCTAACGGCCTGATAAGCCGTTTGTTTTCAACCAGCTGAGAAAAAAACTTGGATTTTTAACATACGTCCCCCCTTCTCCTCTCGAAAGCCAAACATCTGCGAGCTGTTTTATAATCGTTGCGTTGAAATTTAATGAGATTGAAGCTGTTTGTCGCCTGGTACTGCGGAAAGCCGACGCTCAGTGCATAATTTCGAGAGTAATCCGGCAGTTCAATAGCACGTTTCCGTAATCTCATGGCTGATTAGAAAGCGGATGTCGCTCTTTAGTGAACAAGATTACCATAGGACGGTCTGATGGATTGAAAAGCGGCATTGATTTTCATAAAAAGGATAAATATTCATTTACAAAGGAATGCAGTTTTTGTTTATCATGGACAAATATCTAAGAGTAACCACAGGGGCTGAAGTAAATGTAGTCTCGAGAAACAATGTAAGTCGCAAGTAAAAGTCTTTTTTGGAACTTGAAGTTACCAACAGGGTCAGTTTGGGCAAGGAACAACACGAGGATTTTGAACAGTAATTTTAAGCACCGCGAATTTTGTGGAGTTTGAAAACGAAGACTATCATCGAAACAGGAAAAAAAATTCTTTTTATGGATTACGCGTACAGCGCATAATCCACGCGTATGTTAGCATTAGTTACATAAGAGTTTCAAAAGTAACTTCGGACAAACCGCACGGGGTTTTGATGTATATGCCCGTTTACTTCGTTACACCTTAAAGAAGAACGCAGTCAGAAGCAGACCAATTTTCTCAATAAAGTTGACATTTTAAGAGTCATATTTCAAAGGCGCCTTCAATCAATCAAATGTAGCTAAATTAATGAAATATGCATAATTTTAGGCAGGGGTCGCACTAGTGCTTTTGGTGTTTACATTGGACATAGAATCTGTCATAGCATGCTTGCGACAAGTGCGACCCTTTTGTCGCGTCCAGACATAACTATGTCCGAAGGACCTAAAGATCAAACAAGCCGATGTCCTGCCTCAAAGCAGGTCATATCTTGTCTAATGGCCTTAAAATAACAATTTTTTATTTTTCTTCTGTCGTCAACGTCAATCAAATCTGAAATACGGGAAGAAATTGGAGTTTTGCAATTCTGCAAAGGCAACACGTGTGCACTGCTAGCTACAGCTATCGGGTTAAAATTTTAGTCACCGGTTTTCTCTTCAAACGTTTTATCATGGCGAATTTCAACCCAGTAATTGACATCCGTCGACGTCGGTTTAAAGCGGCAAGGGCCAACATTTGCCGTTGGCGAATGTTGTACAATGCGAACAAACCAATAAGGTTTTGTACATTGAACAAATTAAACAGAGATTGAAGAAATGTCGCTAATAAAACTAGCACCAGCCTCATGTCTAAAAATTATATTTGGCGCTCTTTTCGCGCGTGAAATATAAAGAGTTGACAGACTGGTTTCAAATATCATTTATGTCGCGCAAGTGCGACCTCCATGACTCCCGTGGTGTAAATGTCGCGACATATTTATGGGACAACTTATGACGCGACATAAGAAAAATAAGGCCACAGTGCGACCCCTACCTAACATAGTCTATTTTTATTGGCTTCCAGACTCTTGCCTATGTTTGCGTTAATTCAAAGTTTATTGTGCATTCATTTGTATTTGATGTAGGCGGCTTGACGTCGCTGGAACGTCAAGGTTTGAAATCTTTCTCAATTATATTTTCAAAGCCATGGATATGTAGGTCAATGTGGGGTCAAGTCTAGCGATAATTTCGAGCATGCGCGTGCACGCACAACATGTGCGAACAACTCCAGGCTGTTGCGAAGTTCGTTACAAACATGGCCAGCCGTGATGTCAAAAGAATAAAGGAGTACATTCAAAAAATTTAATTTGGTTTATTCAACTGAGTTGATGATGTTAATTGGCCTATTTAGATAAGTTTCTAAAGCTGATGTTTCGAGCGTTAGTCCATCTGTAATCGCTCTGACAAAGGGCTGACGCTCCAAACGTCTGTCTTAGAAACTCTCAACCTTAGCGTCAAAAGTCTACCAGAGCTTGCCAATCATATACTCTCATTATCAGTTATGTGTGAGCAAGCGACATTCTTTTATGGCCGTCCTATGAAACAAAAAGTTGCAGTAACCGGAAACATTAATAGCTGACAATAAGAAGAAGGGATATCGATTAAAAAATGTAATGATGTTGCCAAAAAACTTCATGTTATTATAGGAGAAAATCCTTAGTTAGGTTCATGAAAGTTTGTGCAATAGTATAACTGATGATGGTTTTTTCATTCGTATTTGATCTAGGCGGCATGACGTCGCCAAACCCTCATTTTGTAGTAGGAAGAGTACAGAAATCTGTAAATGTTGCTTGATTTATTTTGTCTATGTAACATTCAAGCTCTTTCTTGGGAATCACTTATTTAATCTTGAGATCTAAAGGAGGAGAGACGACTAAATGATGTCATCATAAGCAAATTCTGCTTTTATATCATGCAAAACAAATAGATTCCATTTTACCACGCGTCTGTTAAGTAGTTGGTCACAGATGCCATGAAGATGTGGTAATAACATCAGTGAAACTCTGTGACGGACGGCGTCACAATGGTGGGCCTTCTTTACCGGGAGGCCCAAGGGTAGCTTGATAGGTATAAAGACAACCGAGTATAAAGACATACTAACCAGAATTAAAGTTTTAAGGGACCGTTCATTTGTTGAGGAGTAGGAAGAGGGTGGGGGGTTGAGATTTGATCACAGTATTCTGTTTTAAAACTGTAAGCAATACAGTCAGGTACACAAAAATTCGTTGGTTTGTCTACTTCAAAGTCGATGATGTACAAGACGGCGAAAATCATTCACTATTTGCTTAGGGAGTCCTCTGGAAAGGAAATGTTAGGTTCAGGGAAGGTACACGGAAGTCGACTTGAGAATCCTTACTCTAGCTCCTAACTTCTCATAGTTCTCCCTGTCCTATAATTTTAGTCGGTTGAAATTTTAGCCTGAGTTTCTTTCTCTTGTGAGATATTTATCGCTGCGATAACAGTAAGATTAACAGTGCATTGTGGCTGCAATATTATCAATGGGAATCGCATTTTAAAAGTTGCAAATCACAACAAGTATAACTCTAAGCACCCTAACAAAACTGCTGAGATACATTTTAGTAAACATTTGACCACTAGTAATTCATTCCTAGTTGTCAATGCAAAAGATATCCTCACAAATCAAGACAACAACCAATGGTATAAAGATGGTTTGAAACTGGTGCAGGACAACTTGAAGGTAAAATCAAACACGAACACTGCAAAGAACGCCATCCTCTTTGTCGGCGATGGAATGGGTTATACAACCATCACTGCAACGCGCATATTGGACGGACAGATGAAAGGCCACTCAGGCGAGGAGAATGTGCTGAGCTGGGAAACATTTCCGTGGTCGGGTCAGGCCAAAACTTACAACGTTGATACGC